>NW_020272797.1:802545-921849 GCF_003268045.1 Sipha flava | reverse complement strand
TGTCAGTATTTAGTAGAAAATCTGCTGGAAACAATATTATGTAATTACAAAATACGAAAATGTTTTAATATTATAACGTATGTTATATTTTTATATACACATATAAATCTTCGGCGGAATTGATAGATAAAAGTATTCGGTGGAATCGATAAACTCCAGTTTATATGCCATACGGGCGTTGATAAAATTGTAACAGTCTAAAGATTTTTGATTATATTATATTAGATTAGGTTTGTAATTAGAAAATATATCATTGGAATATTCGGAATTTAATTGTTTAAAACATTGAGGAAAATGGTTAAAATGTTTTAAAACAAAATTTAAATGACACAATTATGATAATTACTTCCTTGAAAATTTTTAATTCAACGATTTAATAATGTAACATTGTTTTGAGATACAGACCACTTCACTTTATAGGTGGTTAAACAGAATTATATTTTAAAACAATTATAAATTGGATATATTTTCTTATCTCAGGTTATTTTTCCTCAGATTTCCTGAACCATCGGACGACTTGATCCCCCCACGTCATTCTCTGCCTATCTTAATTCGATATATAATAATTATTTTTTCAATTATGAATATAATTATATACACTATTGGGAAAACGCGAGTTGGGCCCGAACTATTTGATCGCTTAAAATAAACACAAGTTGGGTCCGCGATGTTATTCGATAATACTCGAATTGGGTCCGCGGTGTTATTTGATAATACTGAATTGGGTCCGCGGTAATATCCGGCTATAAGAGTAGTCTTAATAATAATCGGTAATATCTTACAATCTTATAATCATATTGTAACTTGTCAGTATACCGGCACGTGTCAAGGCTAAAAATTCATCTAATAAAATATAAAATATAAAAAGTATAGCGTGTTTTGTGGTACTAATATTACGTATAAAAATTAAATTATGGATTTCATGTCAAACGAAAAAGGTAAAAAAATTATCATTGAAGACGGATTTAAATTTCGCTTCCACAAAATGTTGCGGAATGATGTATAACGTTGGAAGTGTTATCTTAATACATGTAAATGTTTTTTAAAACTATCTTACACTTTAGACATAATAGAGAAATGTAACGTGCATAATCACCAAAAATGTCATGAGAAGGTTCTGAATAGACAAAAGTTAAGTAACTCGGTTAAAAGAAAAGCACAAGATGATATTTCTACATGACCTTCAAAGCTCATTAGAACCTAGTTGAAAAACAGCAATATATCTTCGATAGACACTAATGATTTGAAATTAATAAAAAACAACATCTATCATGCTCGTAAAGTACTATATCCTAAATCACCTAAAAGCATACAAGAAACCCATAATTGTTTAACCACAATGAACATAACTATAAACAAGGGCGAAAAATTTTTATTCTGTAATAATTTGGTAGATAATATCATAGGTTTTTCAATTTAAATTTTCAATTTCGGATTTAAAGGTTCAAAGGAAGTTAGCAAATCCAAAAGAGAGGCCTCGTAATAAATGTATCACTAAAATTCTTAGCCCCTTTTACAAAGCTGCTCCCTACACTCCCTTTTCGCGATACGAAAATGTAAAATAGTACATTAGAAATAACATGATGCAGTGAAGCCGATAATAAATCATTGTTCATATACTCGTATAGTGTTCATACTCGGATATTATATAGAATTCTATAAGTAATAGTATTTTTATTTATATCTATATTCGATCTTTTTACTTTGTTTGTAAATAAAATGTTCTATTTTTAAAGTATTCGGAGTGTTCCTGAATATTTCCTGTGTATTTAAATTATTTTGTTATAAATAAAAATAGTAATTGTAAAGGATGTAACAGTTTGTACTATAGTTTTTTTTGTGGTAAAATTTAAAAAAATTAACTATAATTTTTCTGGGCCTCGGTAAACAATTTAGGAAGAGGCCCCGTCGGCATTCGCTGACTAAACGACCGATAAATCCGCCACTGATCATTCCAACCTATACTTTTTAGGAAAATATTTCCAATAGATATTAGAGACAACTATGACATATTTTTATTAGATAATTATGTTTTCTGGTAGTTCTTGACTCTTTTTAAAACTGAGAAGGATCTCTCTCCGCTAGCATTTGAACATGGTATAAATATAAAAAGTTTTAAAGCTATTTCCGCAATAGGAAATGAATCGTTTAACATTGATATTGTTAATACATCATGAAAACTGTGCATAGATAATTTTTCATTTTCTGAAAAATACTTATTATTATTTTAAATTGTATAATCTCATACTCAAGGTTTGGTTATAAACACTATAAATATTTATTAACTGCTTTGATTTTTCTCGTAAAATATCATCGTTAAATTTTTCCACATTAAAAAAAAAACCGAAACAACACATTTATTTCAATATATGAATTTGTATGCGCTTTCCACTCATATTGATTGAAAATAAAATATTAGGCACGTTTGTTTTCCAGTCAATCATGATTCGTGAATCGAACTCGACAACGACGACAACTATGACCACGCGACGAGATAAAGAGAGAGAGAGAGAGAGAGAGAGAGAGAGAGAGAGAGAGAGAGAGATAATAAAAACAATAACTTGGTAGTGTATAAATAAATTATTTGAAACTATTAATATCAAATTTAATAAACTGATGGTTATAAATTATAATACACACATAGAGATATATAAGAAATACAATAAAAACAATTTTTATGTCAGTGTAACGAAAATAAAAATGCGTAGGTCTGAGCACTAAATAATAATAATATGGTTTTATCCTTAATATGCTGAATGTACACTGACGACATAACTCAACGGTTTAGTATAATATAATATTATATAATTGTTATTAATATTTTTCAATAATAAATTAATAATTTTTCCTAATAACTAGTATATACATTAGAAAATTTCAAAACTTTTGTCGACGCCGTCAAAAAATTGCCACTCCTAAAATGTTGCCGCCTGAGGCAGCTGCTCCTTTTGCCCCCCCCCCCCCTTAACCAGGAACTGATTACAACACACTAATATTAATTTCAAGACTATTGATTTGCCAATCCTAAAATTGAACAAATTATAAATCATATTTTCGCCAGTTGCTAAATACCTTTTTTAAAAATATTTATAATTAATATTCTAAAAAATGTTTACAGAATGCACTATTTATAGTCACTAAGTCTGATATAACAATTAACCTTAATGTGGCTCCTACAATCTCTCCAACAGATAAATTATCTGCTCTTGATGGAAACCGTTGAAGACTAGGACCAACTATTGCCAACAACTTTTCAAATGTAGAGGATGACATTCTCATAAAATTAAAAAATAAAGAAGAGTTTGACAACTGATGCTCTTTTAACATTGTATTGAAATTACCTAAATTAGAACGTTCTTGCAGCAATGGTCGTACATGCCATCTTTAATACATACAAATTTTAATTAATCAATTGTATACATAATAAAAATTAAAAATGAGAATAATTTCTAAATTGCTATTTAAAATTTCTATGTGTCACACTTTACACATGAAAACTTTAAGTATTTATATTCAAATATTTACGATTTACCTTAATTAATTAAGAATTAACCTTAATTCGGATTCTTAGACAAAATTTTCTAAAATATATACAAAAGATGGAATTATACTAATTCGTCTTTTGTGTACAAGATAATTATATTCGTTCACGTAATTTATATATTTTTTCCTTTTAAGTTGCTGGTTCATGTTACATAAAACTATAAATACAATAAAATAATGTGCTATTCATAATGTATAAAATGTAAATATCTTATTAAATTAATAGAATAAATATCTTGGTTATAATAAAAATTAATTATGATCAAGACTCGGAGCTTTATGCGCTAAAAAGTACTAAAATATGCGCATAAATTGTGTTAAAAACATCAAAATATGCGGTACAATATGCAGTAAATAAATGGGAAAATAATTACCTAAAATATAATGGACTGACTATTGACTAGTATATACTGTACAATGAAGTCGCTTGCATGCAGATGTATGTTATATTATAACGAACAGAAATAATGTTAAATATATCTAGTAAACAGCTGATAGCTCTCTCCGGCAGGTTTTTAATGAAGATAGAGGAAATAGAGTCTAATCCAGAAGCAGGAGATCTTCTGAAGTTGATAGCATTTAGTAGTTCAATCAGTAAAAAAGGCTTCGTTAGGATGTGGTTCTCTACATGGACTCTTGTATTAGTACATTAAGTGTATTCAACTTCATTGTACATAGGGACATAATTTGGGGCAACTTTTGAACAGAAATTATCAAACCAATCTTCATTAGCAGCTGAAGAGGTGGGAGTGATCATTTGTCTGAATTTTTTGGCTGTGGACCAAAAGGTTGAACCAAAAGGTTGAAATAGGAGTACTAGGGTTGAGTGTGGAGGTGAATTCTCTCTATGCTGATAATTTGGCGAATTTAAGTGTTCTCCGAGTGATTGCGCATTGGTTTTTATAAATCAGGAAATTGAAAAAAGTTTCAGACTGTCTAAACAACCGGAATGCAGTAGATCTAGCTTTGACTGTGGCTGTGCAGTTATCATTCCACCAGATAGAGGAGGCCTTATCCTGGAGAGAAGATTTAGATTTGGTTATGCTTGAGTTAGCTGCTCTAATGACTATATCTGTAAAAGAAACGTACGCCTCTAGTGGATCACCGAAAAAGCTGAGAGGGATGTGAGTTTCGACCAGAGAAGATCCCAATTTTTTGCTATATTTAGAATATTAATTTAAGTTTGGGGAAATATGATATCTTTACCGTGCTTCAAAAATTAAATATCATACTTCATTTCTTGGAATATCAATTGCTTATAAATTTATATTTTGTTTTTCTAGTGACATTTTTGATCGGAGTAGTTGTCTTAGTTTGTGAAATCTGGGGTTAAAAGATTTCTATTTTGTTTTTATACGGGTTACCCAAGTCAGTCCTTTATTGGGATGGAAACCTAGATCATTGACAGTGCTATCCATAAGGATTATTTTGTCATTGATAAAAACGAAGAGGGAGAGAATATTTTTTGGACTGAGGGTAAATGTGATATGCGAGAATATACTTTTATTTATTAAGATTTTCCATAAGTAATGCTGATATTATGTTTTCACAAACTTACCATCTCGGTGAAAATTATTTCCATACGACCTAAACATTATGATCGCACGGTTGTTTATAATATCATTATAATATTTTTTGTTTGATACAAAAAAAGGTAATCAACGTTTTTCATCACAAAATCGTTAACCTAAATCAGTTAAGTACCCATTATAATATATTAAAATGATATTTCAATTTCCAAATACTGTGTTCGTGATCGTTTTATAATTTCAACGATTAAACTTTGAGCTTATTGAACTCTACGACGCCAATATTTCACTGATTAACCGCGTCTGCATTTGATGCTCTTATGTTTCATATATGAATAGTAATGTTTGAAATGTGATTTGTAATGACAAGGGTTTTTTTTTATTCACTTATAATTTTTATCATGAACGATTAGTAGAACTATTATTATTAACTGCTGTAAGTTACATACTTACCTAGTAGACTCTAAACCTAATCAACAATATCAATTAGTTAGACTTAGAGTAAGTCACGTGTGCTGTGACAATGAATTTTATACATTTTATATTTGTGCCGGAATAGGTCTCTTTATTATACATATATGTAATGATATTTATTCGAATTATTACCATTATTACCAGGAGTAGACTGGTAAGGGAGGCAAAGGGGTGATCGCCTCCAAAGCCCTCGATAGTGTTATATTAATTACTCGTACACAAAATGTAATATTAAATTATAATGGTAAATCATTTACTATTAGAGTATCCGAATTTGGATATTTTGAGCATAGTTAACCAAAAATATTTATTAATTTAAATGTAATAATAATAGGTCCAGTTGATACCCAATCTGCCTCTGGTTATTACCATTATTATAAACGTAAACACCATTAATAGATCTTTGAGTTTAATTATCGTTCTGTTTGTGTTGCTATGAAATACGTATATCATGTTTTATACGAGTAGTATGTATAGTTGTCACAAACAAAATTTCAGTCATCATAATTATGTTTCATTATTTTTATCGGAGATTTGTTTTGCATATTATGATTGTTTGACAATTAAACGGTTTTATCGCGTCTCCGTGATGGAAACATCACATTTCATTCGATTGCGCAACACTACCCACGTACATTATCTGTACTAATTGAATTATTGCGATTTCAGGACCCGGGACTCGACAACGACTATGGTCTACTTCGTTGTGCAAAATCGTTTTAAACTATGTGCTACTACAATGTTATAATGATAAGTTGTTAACAATTTCCCGCGAATATTTGAAGTGATACCAATATTATTATATTAAAATAAATTGGAAGTGGATTATTTTTCCGTTTCATTTGATTTAAATCGCATCGCGTTTTGAAATATGACGTATTGTCAAACAGAAACGTATTCTGTATACAATTATTATTGTTTGATAAAAGTCCCATGTAAATATCATTAGATCTAAAAACTTTCGTTAAACGCGTCTATGTACTAGGTATTTCAGCATAAAATTGTATAGGTACACATCGTATGGCGCATGAATCACGGAGTTATTTGGAAATTGCACAAAAAAAAAAAAGTAATAATTAATGTAATTTTAAATTATTAACCATTTTTAATTAAGAATAAAAAATAAAAAACGAATGGAAAAACAAAATAACCATCATTAATCGTCGACCGTTTATTATTAATCATTAGGTACTAATGCAATTAAATATGTAGAAATATTTTTTAAATATATAATTGTGATTTTAATTATTCGTTCTGTTATCTTGTTTCAAATGATTTATGTTAACCGATGTTTTAAATTTTAAATACGAAAATGAATAGTTCAAACGTAATAAGGAAGAAAAATATTTCTGGTAAACGTTGATATTTGGTTTCATTTCGGATGTATTTGGTATAGTTTTAATAAAAGTTCACGTTTTTGAGTTCTTTGCATATTTCAAACGTAATCATTATACGAGTATTATAGAATACTACACGGTATCCGCGGAGAAAGAATATTTCGAATTAAATGAACATTTATTGAAAACATTACCGAGACGCGTGCCGCGAATGAAATATGACAAGTTTTATAGCACACTTACTCCCGTGACAATTTAGTTTCTTGTCGCATAAACATATTGATACTGTTGCAACGCGATTGTAATATGTCAAACGGTTGATAGTTAACCAATATCTATCTTCGATTTTGATTTATTTTTACTGCGTTATCCATTTAATTACTGCACTACAACTGCTATCGAATTATATTATGTATAAGTGAGGACCATAATTGTTGTAGTTTTAAAAATATTTTAATTTACATTTGATTGCGCAATAACATACGTGGTCGGTCATAACACTGTCATTGATGATCATTCGAATCGCAAATTCGAATACGTTTTCCTTCGTGGGAAATATTAGTTTTATTTTTGTAAGTATTGTTTAACCGAACAGAGAATCAAGCTTTTAATGAATATTCCGTATTCATCAAAATGTGTAACGACACGCTTTTATTCCGAGGATTTCGCGGGACAAAACTATACAGTCGGCGAGTGAAAAAGGGTTTTGCTTAAGACAATTTGATGGTTTCGAAGTGTTTACGAGAAAATTGCAGTGCAGAATAATTCAATACGTTTCGCAGTGGGTTTGTATAATTTACGAATTGCGATAAATGTTTCAACTACGTAAACAAAGTCGAAAACATAAAAACGAATGATACAGTGAAACATAGTGATAAAGTTCTCAAGTTCGATGTTTCTTACGAAAAAATTATAATTATTCGAGTAAGTATTGCGACGTTTGACGTACTATACTAGTCTATTTGAAAATGTTCGTATAAATATTAAATTTTAAAACCGTATTCGTTATATTTATAATATTATATATGCGTACATAATATGTACACGTGATCCGCGAAGTTCAAATCAATTATTCAAATAGCTAGTATAATTATATTTTTTATCGACAGCGTTGATATTTTGATCCACGTGGCGTGTTTGCTAATTAAATTTTTTTACGTTTTTAAAATAAACGTGAATGCGATACGTTGTCTTGAATATTGACGACAGTTGGCTCTTATTTTACCAATAAATTAATACTATGAATTTATAACATAATGTAATCGTGTTCCATTATACCTACATTATATTTATTATTTAATTATGTATGATATATGATACAATTATGTCAATGTTTCCAATCCATTTTTTATTCCGCGCTTTCCTAGTAGATTTCCTTAAATCTCTTACATTCTTCTACAGAGCTTAATAAATAACGTTTTTTTTTTTTTTTTTTTTTATTTAAATAATAGCAATAATAAACATTTAACAAACGCCAGATAACTTTATCTGTACATTAACCGCTAATAGGTATAATATTATTATATTATCAACATCCGGTAGACAGCGGTACGAAATCGTGTAACGATTCGTTTTAATTTTTAATTCATCAAATGTATTTATTACATTTTTTTTTCAATCGTACGTTTACAAATTGAATTAAAAAAAAAAAGAAAATACAATTCTCGTTATTTCACCGTTAGTTTACTATCCTCATGCGATTCCAAAAAGATTTCCCAGGGACGTATTCTCCCTTCTTCGTTTTGTCGGTCGGGAAACTCTACTAAATATAATTGTCGGAATTGCGTGTACTCGCCACAGCCGACGAACAACTCACTGGTCCACTCGACCCCTTCCTACCCACCTGTCCACGGTTCAAGCACGTTGCCTATAGTTGTGACGACGACGACGACGCGCGCATCGGAACGTGACACAGTTACTCGCGTCGTTTCGTTTCCGCCGCGTCGTTATTCCTGAACCGGGTTCGACAGCGCACGAAAAGGGTTAGTTCGTCGGCAGCGATCGAGGAGGAGGAGCAGAAGAACAAGACGGATAATAACGAACGGAAAAACACGAATTCCGCAATCATCTTCGCACCCGATGGTGGAAACGTGCGCGGCGCAACCGTCGCCGTGAAGTCTGTGTTCTCATCCAGTCGACAATGGCCCGAAGACATTTGATGGTGGTGCTCGCGATCGCCGCGACGATCGTCCAACTGTCGGGCTCGTCCATCAACGGCGTCGAACTCGTCGGACCTCACGTGTGCACCACCGTGCAGGTGTAAGTCACATATTTCTAATACGGTGCACGTGTACGGGCGAATTAGTGTGCGAATTAATGATCCCCGTTGACCCTAGACACAACGGTCCCTAATCAATGGTGCGCGTGCATAGGCGAAGACTTTACGGGGCGATAGGGGCAATCGCCCCTTTACTTCGATCATAACGAAGGTGAAACGAAAAAATGGTTTCTCGCTTATGTGTGCAACAATTATCGGATAATTATTTAGCACTAGCTGACCCAACAGACGTCGTCCTGTGTTGCTTACGAATATTGAACTCGAATCGGTATAGTTCATAAAAAAAAAAGTGTTTATTGTTCTAATGCTTTATGATAAACAACATTCTTAGTATTTTTTCTCGCGCGTATATAACTACTCTTGTTGGTATTCCGACCCGGGAACAAGCGACATATAACCGACCACGTGAAAAACATGGATTTTCAAGATTGATGCTACAAACACTAAACGACTGCCTTTGAGATTTATTTATCGACATTGCAAATTGCAACCGTTTAAAGTCGAATGGCATGTCGTTCGGAATCAAAGGAATCCGTGGAATCAAAACGTCTTCATCTCTGTACTTCCTTTTCGAAATTGTGGCTTCGATGACGTTGTTCATTAGTTTCTTCGCCGGGTGCCATTACAAAGACGTGGCTGCTTTATATTCTGCATAATAATGATAACTGATCCGATTTTTAATTGCTGATTATGAAAAATACTTCTTCAGAACTGTCGTTTCTGTCGGTTTTCTATTTTATAGTTGAATGTAGTTCGCTAGTGGTTGAACGCAACATTTCTATGTTGTTGATTTCGATTCCGTTCAACTTCATTCCGCGCTTCGCGTTGCACGTATTTTGTAAATTCTGTGTCAAATGCCAAAAGATTACATTAAAAAAGTTTATATTGTTCAAAGCGCTAAGGTTAGATTAGAATTAATTTTATGTATTGGTTAAGTATTCTTAAATTTTCTAATTTTTCGCGCAATTTTCTTAATATTTTCTTTCATAAGAACCTTTTCCTAAAAATAATACAACAAAAAAAGAATTAGCGAAATCAGTCCAGCCGTTCATGCGTGGTGGCGTGACCAAGGGAAAAAGGGATTCGTTTTTATATACCTATATATTTGTATATTGATTTATGAGTTTTGGCATTTTCACCTAAAAGTAAATTTGATCGAATATATTAAGAAATCATTGATCATTTACTTTCTGACTTACAACTAAGATTTAAATATAAAGTTCGATCATTTTTATGGAATGTACAATGTTTTTAATTGATATAAAAATATCACCATGAATAATTTGTAAATTTTACAAAGATGGTTTATATATTGAAAAACTAAAACTTCAGAGAGTTATATTTCATGATTAAGTAATTAAAGGCCAAGAATTAATTGATTCATCATTTGCAGTTATATTAAACATTTTTTTTTTTTTTTTTTAATAAATCGTATTTGTTTAATCAACTGAATTTAGATAAAGCATGTAATTTATATTAATTGTAGAGATTTTACGGATACCTGTCATTTATTCGATAGCCGATTACTCGATGTCATAATTAAGACTCAGCCCTTACTCGGTACTCGGTTTAATAATGAAATTTTTACTCAGCTAATACCATTGATTATAAATAGTATAGATAGCTCACTGCAATACAAAATATGCTGCGTAAGAAACTTTTGCCGATAGAGGGCGATAAGGAATTTTGTCAATTATAATGGAATAAAATAATATTATTTTTCATCGTTGCTAAACGTCGGCGGTCGGTCCTCGGTGAGACGTAAATAGTACTATTTATAATCAATGGTATTGACATTGGTTATAAATAGTGAGGACCCACATTGTTTTGTCACTGTCGTAACACACTGTACACACGTAATAGCACGTTGAAACCAGTTTTAATTAAAGGTGTGTTGATAGTTTAATTTAAATTGAATTTAAATATTAATATTCTACATACTCATAACTAGTCATAACTACTTACTATTTCGAAATATACTTATATTATCATGAAAACATAATTAAATAAATATTAAAACATTTAAAACATTTTGTTTTTTTAGTATCACAATATATTACAATTAATTATTTGTTTTGTAGTATTCTCAATTTAGACTGTTGTTTTGTAGATTTACAAGTTTTTTGTACTCATTTTTTTTTTTGAAAAAACACAAGGCAGTAAACGGTTATCGAATTAAATATACACAAATTCAACCATTAGCCGATGGCTGTTGAGTGTTGGCTGTATTAATCATTTATTTTGTACCAAGACAAACATTAAATACCTTAAAAATAGTAACAAAATATTTCAATTCGTTCAAAAATAAACTACGACAATGGTCTTGGTGGTCGAGAGGGGCATTGAGAAAACTACACACATTAGCCAAACAATAAAATAAATAGGTAAATCCATATTCCCTTTATTTTTCAATACCATTGATTATAAATAGTATTTATTTAAATACTATTTATAATCTATGTGAGTACCTATTTATATGGTATTTAAAATAATTAATATGTTAATGTGAATATGTGATAACTATATGGCTAATTTATATAATATAATATTACATCGCTTATTTGTATTTTAAAATGTAACATGCTTATAATAGTCATAACCTTTTTCCAATATTTTGTATTGCAGTGAGCTATCTATACTATTTATAATCAATGCTAATACTCGGAACCAGGTTTTTTCTACCAGGAACATCTCTAATTAACTGTACCAGTCATCACATGTAGGGCCAGTGCAAGGGCGGTGTAATTGGTAATTTTGGAATGTCTAGGCAGGTCCGTGCCTTAGGCATAGATTCAAAATTATTAAAAGCATTAAGAAAGATATGTATAATTTTTATTTAATTTGGCCGCAGCCCGTAACAAAACAGTAGATAAGACTTTATGAATGTTCATTATAAAAGAATCCGTAGTGTCTCATAATGAAGTGAATAAATACAGTCCCAAGTACAAGTTTATTATTGGCAATTACTAGGGCCTGGAATTATATGCATTTGCATATTTTTATATTTTAAACTAAAAAGTAGCTAGGTAAGATAGAAATTTGAATCTCAATCTAATGTGTTGGTATGCAAAATTAAATTTGGCATGTTTTTGCATATTTGGAACATTTTAAATTATTATGTATATATTTGCATTTTTCGAAATATAATGTATATATAGAAAAAAATATTACGAAGTTATTAATATTATTATTTATTACTTAGTGCATGTCCATCGTAAATTCCGTGAATCGTACAGTTATATAATTTGATTTTTGTGTTATAATAAGATAAGATAAAGTTTGCTAAAAGTACCAATACGATAGTAATTCTCCAGGTAACTTTAAAAATATTATAAAAATCCGCTGGATTTGTTTCAATCGATTTTCGTTTGTGACTTTTTGTTTAGATGAGTGAGTGTTCAAAATACAATTTAATTTTAATACAGCATAGAGTTCTATACAGTTCAATAAAATATATAAAATATATTTGATATATTTTAAAGTATATTTTTTGTTGAATATTAATTATTTAATGAATTGTATACATTTTAAAATTAAATAAATTTAATAAATAATAAAAATGCATTTTTGTTTGCATATTTTCGCATATTTTTGCATATTTTGAGTGCATATTTGAATGACAACCATCGTATAAATGCATACATATTTCGTACGTTTTTAGTGCATATAATTCCGGGTCCTAACAATCATATATCGTTGACTCATATTTATAGTATACCTATATATAATTTAACCAACACATCACACGTGTATATATATTTATCACACTGATTAAGCCGGAATTCGTTTTCCCATCATTGTTTGTATGTTTTATTGTTATTATCCGATTATCAAAAGTACTGCACTTAGATATAACATGAATCAATTTTCGGGGGGGGGGGGGGAGGATTACAACCCTCTGATCTCCTCCTGAATACGTGATACATCATGACGATTTTATCGCTCTTGGTTGCCGCACTGTTCTTATCGATAAGTGAAAATCCATGGATTACATTTTTAATACATTGGATTTAGTGATCATTTTGGGTTATTGTATAGAATAGAAAAGTTAAAAAATTTGAAGAATTTTTAATTGTTTAGACATTATCAAGATTTGCAGATTGATCTTTTTTATGGTGACTCAAAAGGTGTTGATTCTGAATCTCGATCTGAAGGACGAGATTTTTATGTTTCGTAATATTTTAGAAGTAAAAATAATAGCTCTTCAAACACTCAATATTCCTAGAAAATCGTACACGTTATTCCCTAACATTTATACAGCTTTTTTAGTTTTGCTTACTATTTCTATTATTTTAGCGGGCGGTGAAAGATCGTTCTTTAAATTAAAATTAATAAAACTTACCACCGTAGTCCCTAGGTATCTCAAGAAAGATTATCTGATTTATCAACAATTGCTATTGAAATGGATTTGACTGAAATATTATCTTATGGTGAAGCTATCAATAAATTTTCAGCAGAAAAAGTCGGACAATTTTTTATAATTTTTTTTTTCATAATTTCACCATATGTAGTGAAGAGGTTTTTATGATATCCAGGCATCATGGTGAACATTTTTTGGATGGACTAGTGTGTGGTTGGATTTAGATGTGTTAAGATTTTAGAAAAATATACATAGTACAGTTCCAAGTTCAAAAATTTCACCAACATGAAACACGAATGCAGTGGAATAGAGGGTAGTCTATAAGAATATATTGTATTGTGCCGAGTATAATAAGTCATACTAATAACACACGACAATAAGATCAAAATTAGTATAAAATAAGTATAAAATAGAAAAGTGAAAAGCCTCTTAAAGTTTGCTAATCCTAAGTTTGAGTAGGTCAAATATAATTAAGTAGGTACTTTAATCTTCAATAGTTTTTAGTTTTCTTCAATTCATGATTTTGAAAAAATTTTAAGGATGGTTTGCTAGAGAAATGAGTGAGTAGGTAGGTACTGAAATTTATGTTATGCATCATGGCTTTTATATTTTCACCAGGGTCATGTCTAGGGGTATGTGAGAAATGCGTGTGCAACAGTCGTCATGACCATTGGAGCACCAAAAGCTTTTTTATAATCTATGTATCTAAGTACTGAAAGTTAACCATATTATTTAATTCATAAAATTTAATACGTTCAACACCAGGGTCTCGACATAATTAACATTGTCCTGATGGCGGTGTTGCAAGTTTATTTTTAGTATTGGTATTTACTATAATTTTTTTTTTATGGGGATTTTTCCCCTAAATGACGTCGATGATAACAAATCAACGCAATAATATGACATTTACACTCTATTATTATTGTTACTTGGCAAAATTAATTTAACAACATTAATAATATAAACGAATGTCGACTTTAACGATTTGTATGATTTTATTTTGAACACATCTAATAGAAGGCATCTATGGTAGTGGTTGCATCATAGTTCATAAACGCATTAGATGCGTAGGTATCTAAATACATTTCATCGGCAATTATTTAAAGGTATGTTATTTTTTGTGCAATTGAAAATTCGATTTGTTAGTAAATTATACCAGTTTAGTATGATAGGTTATGTACATGTTTTTCTCTACCTATACAGTTTGAGTTGAGTTACGAGTATATTACTTATATTGTTGTTTAGCTGTTGATTATTTTTTTTTATTCATTTAATAAATACAAAATAAATAGTTACACAGAACCTTTATTCTTATGTAGTTTCTACAGTCTGTAGATATAAAAATATTTGCTATAGAGGGAGGGGGGCTCTAAAAATGATTCTTGGCATCGGGTGATGATTATACTAGGCACGGCACTGATTTTCATCACACTACTGTATGTGTGTGTGGGAGAGGGGTGTCTAAGCTATGTAAACTGCAAGTGAAAAAATACACTACGGAACAGGTTAAGAATCAGAGCCACTCAATGCAATTCCCACGTCACCAAACCGTGTTACTAATTTAAAAGTAAATATATATTTAATACAATTACATTTTTTTTTTCAGTCTAACAGAAAAGACTACAGTTGTGGAGTACGAAATTGATACGAAAAAAACCTCATATTTTTGTCTTAGAAATTGGAATTTTAAATGTTATTATGTATCAGACCGTGCAATTCCAGTAAATAAAGAAAGAGTAAGCTGTTAAATATACAATTTACGTAACTATTGTTTTTTTAAAAATTAAAAAAATTTAATTTGAGTCTAACTAGTCACGGATAGTAACGATTGTTAATAATTAATACTAATCCGTGAGTATTAACAAATAACCAATAAGTAATTCTATGGTATATACTATTGACATCGATTTTTTTATCAAACAATCTTTATATATTGTTCAATATTATACATCAACTGTTAATCACATAATTATGTATTTCCATTACATATTATAATTTTATTTGAATTGGAAACCGAGGCATCAAAATCTAAGATAATTAATAGATTTACAACGAGAGAGAAACAATAAATGAAACAGAAACAGTATGAATTGGATGACAGATATCATGATGACGAGAAAGGATAAAGTTAAAGTTCGGAACGTTTGAGAAGGAAAATCTAAGGTGATGTGATTGGTAACACTTTCATAACCAATTCAGAATCGTGTGACAAACATCAGATAGATTAATCAACAAATAGGGTGAGAACGAACCAGAAAGAAATTGTTACCCAATCGTAAGCGCGAGAAGTATACAACATAATGTGTTTGAGGATATTGAAATAAGGAGTCAGGGGTAAGATTAAGAGTGGTATAGCAGGTATTAAAATACTCGGAGTGAAAATATCTACACAAAGAGACATAGGTGTGTGCGGACTTAAATCACTTATGCAGAATACAAAATAAAGGTCCTAATTTTTAACAATCGGCCAAATAAATGTTGAGACTCTAAAATGTTTGGTTAAACGGTCGTGTAATTGTTACTACCGTGACTAAAATAATATAATTATTTACGTATTTACAATTGACAAATGAGACAGTTTATAATATCGAAGTACATCTTACTGTATAATTTCTATTGGTTCTATGTAGATTCAAGAATGATCTTCAACGAATTTCGTAATTTCGACTGAGTACTTTTATGTTTTATATGTTATAGCTATTTTATATTTATATATTTATAGTTTTATATTTTACAAATTATCTAATAACAATATTGGTTCAGATTAATTTTATCTACTTATAATAAATAATGAGTTTGCCCGGCCGGTCCACCTACTGTGACTGAGTGGTTATAACTTGCATCGCCGCGGCACACATGTCAATCAGTCGACCCCAAAAAATGTGCCAGATAAACTTTCTGCTACACCGGTGTGTACACCAATGCAAAGGGATGACCTCATTTAAGAAGTTTCGGTGATCTAAATATTTATAAACAATAGTAAATAGCGAATCGAGCTCAGGGCCGTTTTTTTGGATTTGATTGTTTTTATAGTTTGCCTATATATCTAAAAGCATCTGTTTCAGTGCCCCCCTCCTCCCCGATTCACTGTCCGACCAACTTATGTAGTTCACCTTTTTGACTTGTAATTTTACCACAAAGTTAAATTGGCATAATAAACTATGCGTTCTTCGAAATTTCAGAACGTAGTGAGATTTTAATGTTCGTGTGCTTGCATATAGTTGTTGAATTTCGCCTTCAAGCGGATTTTGTGTAACTTTTTGATGTTGATCCAAACCAATACACGGTAATGTGAAAACTTTGTGGTACATGTAAAACAAATTATATAGTTTACGTTGGATAATATCCTTGGAAGTGTTGAATTTCACTAATATCGGCTGGGATTAGAACTACGGTACACGGCGACAGGGCGAGAGTGACAATAAAATTCTCAGATGCAATGTGCGATCACGCGAAGACTGCAACAAATCATATTTCGCTTTAAAAATGAAAATTATAATCGTAGAGTATGCGTTTTCGCGTTCTACTGGACTTACAATTAGAAAAAACGACATGGGCTTATAGTATTATAATTTAATGTGTACTCATACACCATATGGTCCACCCAGAACGTCTTACTCGTTTAGTATGCATTTTGTAACACAGTGATTATAAGTTTGAAGTCTGCGCTCGAACTATACAGCTTGACACATAAATCTCAATTGTAAAATTCGAAATACTTTACCCACAAAGTTCATGTGATCCAGAGTGAATGTACGGCGTACTCAGTGGCATCGTCATGGAATCGATGTCGACGAATTCGTTCGATTTATCAAAGTTCATAATTTTCAAATTGAATGAACAACTGTTGCGATGAGTTAAATTCAGAAAATTACATTTCCATTACCCTATTGCGACCATAATATCATAACGTGATATTATTAAACGTAACATATTTCTTACTATAAATATTTTCAATACAAACTGTTCAGTGGCGTATTTAGGAATTTTTCTAGGGGGGGATGAAATATATAATAATACATCCTAACACCCATTAATTCGTACATAATATACATTTTTAAAATCCCCTAACTTGTTACCTATTGAGGTTAGTGTGGATCAAGGCAAAATAAGAATTAATCTTTATAATTACCTCATCATTTTCCAAACAAATTTTTTTATTTGTACTAAAATAAGAAAATAAAGTTTTTTTTTGTTTTTGAATATTACTCATATTGTCTTAAAACTTCACAGTTACAACTTATAAGACGCAAAAAATAAAGTCGAACAATAGTCAATTCGGCAGTAAGTCAGTACTCGGAATGGCGCGGCGTCGCTATCCGTCAACGTCCAATGACCGTACATATCTACTTTTAACGAATCACGATATCATAAGATAAAATATATATATATATAGCTATACATTAGCCATAAATCTACTAGTAACAAATTTTCTAAAAATAAACCCGCCCGGCCACCCTATGGTTAATCCACGATCTTCATGGTCATTTTGTTTTGTTTACCGATTGCTTATCGGGTTTATTATAAACACTCTTGCATGAAAAATAATTCGCAGAAACGTACAAAATACAGTACACCATAATATAGGTATATGCCTGATAGTCGTACATGCCGCCAACGATAAACGATTAGTGGCGATTAGTATATCAGACTATCAAAGCGATACAATTACCACGACTAGAACATTTAGAAAACAGAAAACATACATGCTTGAAAGTAATATCATATTAAGAATATTAGAGAAAATGAGACAACTTATAGCTACCTAGGAAAAAAAAAAAAAGGTCAAGGGGGGGATCTATCCCCCATATCCCCCCCCGTAAATACGCCACTGAAACTGTTCGTACGTATAATATAAACGATCCAATATGTTGTAAATAAATACATATATATTTGTACGTTCTGTTATAAAAAATTATCCGCGGCCTACTGTTTTACTGACGTTAGGTTTTTAAATGTTAATGTTCGTTCAAGAATTGATATGAGGTTCTTTATAATTACGACATGGTAAAACGTAACGTTTTGTATTCGATCGTATATCAGTGTCAGTCTGGCCCACCCGGATATCCGTCAATCACCGGGGGCTTTGAGGTTTATTCTTAAAATAGGGGCCCAACCAAGGGTGGATCCATAGTTAGAGAACTGTGGGTCAGGCTATTTTAAGAGACCACTTATTAGAGCCTGAGAGTGAATTATAAATGTATTCTTTGTAACAAAAAAAAAAAACAATTTTTTTTTGATTCACATCATAAATTAAAAAAATAAATAATAAATATTAATTAATTTATTTATTTTATGTATATTATATACTTGCCTTTTTATTTTTTACTTTTTAAACGTGTATTATTATAGTATATATTCAAAATATTTTGTAAGTATAAAAACTGTACTCATTTTTTTTTTTTTTTGGGTGTCAAAACTTAAAAAATTCTTTAAAAAATATGATCATATAATATTGTTTTTTTTAGTTTATTCATAACTATCATCGTAAACATTTATCTTATTTTATGGAATCTTACATGGAGTCTGACATAGAGATGTTTTATTTAACTAAACGTTTAACCAGTGGCATAATTTATAGGGGTAGGTGGAAACTGGGAAATTTTCCAGTTAAGTTTTAACTTCAACTTATAATCGGCACACTTAAAAAATATAAAAAGTCTTTTAGAGGCCAATTTTATCAACAAATATTAACTGTCGGTTTAAATTATCCTCTGGGCTCAAAACGACCATGCTAATACGAAAAATGATAGTAATTATTTTCATGAATTAAATTAAAATTATGTTATTCTTATCTTACTCTTGGAATATCGTTGAAGTGATTCAATATAACTAGATATAATCGCTATAGTTTATACATATTTTTTCTCTTGATCAAAATCGAACAAATATACTCTGAAAAATGAAGATGAGTGTTGTTAACGATCCCATACACGAACACAATGATGATTCGATGATATTGGCTTTCGAAAAATATAAAAACAAAAATAAATTAAAATTTATAGTAGAGTTCGAGCGTAGTGAGAAACAATATTTTTAGTAGGTATTTATTGAATCTCCTCCAATATTATGTTGTTTAAGGGCCCATTGTAATTTTTTTGCCGGAGGATTAATCATGAGGCAGGCCGACACTGGTTATTACGAGACTATTCATGTTTCGGGCGCAATTTAAAAAGACAAAAAAAAACCGTTGATTTAAAATTAAAACGCGCTTTAATCGATAGAATACCATTAATAACATTGAATATCCATCACAGTTGTTAGAAGAATCTCAAAAGCTGAGAAAATGTTGCGACGGCTACGAGCCGACACCGGACGGTAAACGCTGCCGGGCGGTGTGTTCATTTCCATGCATATGGGGGGAATGCGTCTCACCAGAAGTGTGCAAGTGCCATTCGTATTACGAGGGAAAGTACTGCAACATCAGTAAATTGAAACGTAGTAGGTATACAGACTACGATTATAACACAATAGTACACGTGGCTTAATCGTAATAATTTGTTATTCGATTTTAGAGTGTCCACCTGGAAAATACGGAATTGATTGTTCAGAGAACTGTCACTGTCAAAACGGGGTCTGTGATCCACTCGAAGGTATGGGTGTCAATGACAATAGTATAGAAAAAACTAAAATAAAAATAGAATATTACTATTAAAGCCGCACAATCTGGTCTATTAAAATACGTATTCGTTGTCATAACCGGTATGAAGTTATTTATTGCTTTAATGTAATATGTCTAATAATATTATTACGCATGGTTAATATTATATCTATCATAATGAGCGAATTATTCGATATAATTGCTTTGCGTATCGAATTCATTAAGTCAGATAAGAACAGTTTAATTTAGAATGAGTTTCGCAATTCCATCGATTTCAAGACAATTTTATTATAATATTCTGTGAGGTGGACGAAATAAAAATTACTTATTTCAATAGTTCTTACGTTTATTATGTAATTACATAATTAATACATATGATTATCACTGACCGTAGTGGCGCATTAGTGAATTGTATGGAAACCATTTACAATTATTAACCTTAGGTAATCGTTCGTCTTTTGCTTAGGTAACTGTTTCTGTGCACCGGGATTCATTGGAAGATCATGCAATATATTATGTCCACCAGACTTATACGGTCAAAAGTGCCAAAACAAATGCAACTGTCAAAATAATGAAATGTGCGATCCCATTAACGGTATACGTATACACTTATTTTATATTTACATATTAGTTTATGTTAATTATTGATTATGTTCATCTTTAAAATAAATACTATAAACACGAAAAACATTAACATCCGTGGACGTATTTTTCAGGAAGTTGCTTAGTCATGACTAGAAATAGATTTCACGAAGTTCGCACTGTTAAACCTTATTGTTTAGCCGGATTTTATGGTATTAACTGTGAAAAAGTATGTGCTTGTGAAAATGGCGGTGTATGCGATCCGGAAAGTGGTGAGTGATATATATTAAAATCCGTGTAAGAGTATTTTAATTTTTATTTCTCGAGGTTTTCTAACCGAATCTCTCTAGAAAATATCGGTGCAAGTTGGGTTCTACTAATCGGTTCTCAATCTTTTTATACCTGAGGAGTACCTGTCACCTGCACATTTTGAAGATGTTCACAACTTTTTTTTTCGTTCATCGAAAAATGTATGTATTATTCATATGTATGGCGAGTGAAATTTTCTTTTCGTGCCACCTATTAGCTATTAGAACCATAGGTTGAAAAATGCCAGTTTTAGAAGATTCCGTAATCGTGATATTATTTTTCGTAAAAATGTAAAGTGAAAATATGTAATACATATAATATTAGCACAGCATTGAGTTGAAACCGATCATTTTCCACAAAATTTCAAAATACAAATAGGAATGTAAGTTATCCATCGTCCACGAAACCGATGACTCTTGACAGTAAAATATGCGAGTAAGGCCGTTTGAACGTGAAATTTAAACGTAGTCGTTTGTACGTCAAAAATATAAAACAAGTATAATATTGTTACTAAAGCCTGGATTTATGTGCAATAAAAATTATTGAATATAATTAATGAATGATAATTATTCTATAAAGCTGACATAACCGAAATGTTCGTTCGTTACTTATTGATCGAGTGTCGTATCGTTTCATTTAAATTTAACGTGGAATTAATAGGGATAAAATTTGTTTATATAGAACGTATAACGGTAGAGGTATCATTATTGTACTTCATATTACCCAATATTAATGTATTATTAATTTTGAAACCCGATAATCTTATGTAGTTATTTTCCAGGAACTTGTTTTTGTCAACCAGGATTCACCGGAGTAAATTGCGAGTTGTACTGTCCAACGGGTTATTATGGCTATAAATGTCAAAATACATGCAAATGTCAAAATAATGCAGCATGCGACCCAGTAAATGGTGAAATTACTTTTAATAATATTCAAAATTACTATTTTTCATTTCGTGTAGCATTTACATTTTTTCATATTTGATATTTTTACGTAGTATAGGCAAAATAAAATCGTCATAATATTTTTTTTTTCTAGGCATGTGCTTTTGTCAACCTGGATTTTTTGGACAATATTGCTCGTATCCTTGTCCAACAGGATTTTATGGTTATCATTGTTTTTATAAATGTAACTGTAAAGACGGTACCGTATGCAACTCAGTAAATGGTATGTTGTAATCTCATATAAAATTAAATTATTAAAATTTCATTAAGGAAAATACACAAATATTTCGATATCATTTTTATAGGACATTATTTTTATATAGGTGACAAATGATTAAATTAATTTTATTATTATAAAACACAAAATCGATACGAAAATACATTTTGTTTTTTCTATTGTTTACCATGTATGATTTTTTCCGTTAACGTGATATATTGTTATATTTGTTAAAGGATCATGTGAATGTCCGGAAGGAGTTGACAATGTAAAAAACTGCACCCAGAATGTAGTCATAAATAATTCGACAACATATTTGGAAAATCCTGCGAAAAACTGCAATTGTAATTGGTACAAAGCCTACTCCTGCGATCCGTCAACTGGCAAATGCAAATGCAAACATACTATCGGAGGTTAGTAATATATTATGCATTAATATAGTACGTGTTTCGGCTTTCTGTGGGGTGACAGGTGGGATAATGTGGGTTAGTAATGAATTATTCCGGCACGCTTTAATATTACGAAAATTATTATTCTCGTGCGAGGAAACAAAATCTTGCTTCCAGAGCGTGAATGCAACCGAAGAATTTATATTTATAATCTTAGCCTATTTATAATGTATTATACGCGACATACGAAATAAGAATAATGTAGCGAGATACCCGCGAATCCGCATAAATTATAATGATATGTATATTTATAATATATGTGTTCGAAGAAATTAATACACGTTTCCGAATATTCTAATGAAATCATTTTGTCGAAACGAAATTTTTGTGCGCAGACATGAGGCTATGCTATTGACGTCGTGAAAAGACCACCGTAACTTTATACTTTATACGTTATGAGGGTGGTCTGTGTGAAATAATAATTTACTTACAGGTGAGACATTACGAGTATACATCAGTCAAGAGCAGGGACGCCCACAGAAATGTAGCTCGGGGGGGGGGGGGGGCAAAAAAATTGTATGTTAAGTACCTAAATACTTATAGGAAGATTTACTGCTACATATTTTATCTACTCATATTTTGTATTACTATCATTAATAATTTTTTAAAAATCAAAACTCATTTAAGCTTATATAAAATTACATTATTAGTTATTAGTTTTAATATTTATAAGAAAAAATATAATAAAGTTTAAACAAAAAACAACTTTATTTGATTGAATTCTCATCATATTTTATTATTTTATTCAAAAAGTAATGACAATCTCCTTTTGTTTGAAGCAAATAAATTAATTGAATCATCATTTGTTGATTAAAAAAAAATGTTAGATACTTGTTAGATACAAGGATTGTCGAATAGTCACTGAATACCCAAGATCAGCTTTATGTAAAATAACTTCCAATTTTGTAAGGGACGCGAAAATCTCAGGGGGGGCAATGGCCCCCCCCCCCCCCCCCCCCCATCCGGGCATCTCTGATCAAGAGACACATAAGAGGTAAATCTGAATTGCGTATAGTGTTTGTCGTTTAAGAGTCACTCGATATCAGTTGGCCATCATAGGATCGTGGCCGAAAAAAATAAAATAAAAGATAGTCCTGAGCAATCGAACATAATATGACGTCATAATAATCGTCATATTATGACGATTGGTTGCAGCTAGAACTTCGGTGTTAGTTGTAGTTTTATTTATGTTTGAAAGTGTAACGTGAAGCAATCGTTAGGACGGAAAAAATAAGACAACCAACTGGTGCTATGAACATTTCTTTTGAACGCTTAATATCGATAATTTAGTTGTGGCATTATGATAACGACGATAGTTTACAAGTATGAGTGGTCGTACGGTATATATGTGTATATATGTGAATCTAATCCTGTTTGAAAAATACCAATCTTTGGAACTTACTTAGCATATATTATTTTACGTTTACTTATCTGTTCTCGTTGAAACCCATTAAGACGAGTAAATAAATTGTATTCGTTACGCCGAGTTCACGAATTCGACCTAACGTACGAGTTTATAAGATTAATAATAATTAATGTGAATTAATGCGAATACTCTATAATACTCTAGACGCTCTAATTCCATGTCCTGTTTTCGTTACAGATGAATGTTATTGCAAACCTGGTTACACCGGATACGACTGTAAGACCGCTTGTCCACGGAACACGTATGGCATTAATTGCAAATACACCTGTAGATGTCGAAACGGGGCTTACTGCCGTCAATCGGACGGCGTTTGCTTGTGCAAAAGAGGATTTTACGGGACTTTATGTATGAGAGGTTAGTGGACACCTTTTTATTTCAGTTTTAATCTTGGTGCCCGTATTACACACGACCATAACAATGCGCTTAATCTGCCCGTTGTTGTAACGTTGACACGCTTTATTAAACGATACCGTAACATCATCATGTTTATCATGACATCCCAATGTTGTCAAAACTACAATAAAACGTTTGTTATTGATTATAATCAGTAAATGTTATCGCTAGCGCTCGAATGTTTATGCATTTAAAACGACTGTTGCATATATGCATTTAATGCGTAAAAAAATTCCATATATGCATTCTAAACATGTATAAAAATATATAAAATATGTATTCTAGCTACAAAAAAAAAAAAATAAAAAAAAATACCAAAATATGCAGAATAAAATGAATTTTAGTATCATAATAAAAATTTATTATTACTTTTATGTCTTATATTTTATTTAATATTATTTACTAATTTGCAATACGAGCGTTACGCTGTGATGTAATAGTTTTTCTAATTTGATCAAATTTGAATATAAAAATATGAATATTTGGGATAAACACAATTATACGAATCATTAGCTTATCATTTATTTACCAGTTAATTTAAATTGTTTTAAAAAAAGTTCGAAAATGTACTGCAATATACATTTATATTCTTATAATCCCAAAAATATGCACTTAAAATATGCAAAATATGCAAAAAAGTGCAAAAAAAAAAAATAGTAATGATTCAAGAAAACCTGAATTAATTTTGTATCCAGGTCCGTAATAAATCGGATCGATAGCGAAAAATATGCAATTTTATAATTATTCGAGCCCTATCGCTCATCACGATTCGATAGCAAATATAACAAAAATATAACTAGATAAAACGTGCGTTACTATGAAGATGAGAGTTGTGTTGATCAGAGTTTTATCGATCATATAACCTACGCGTTTATTTGCTAATTGCAATCGCGCGAAATACCAAAAGATATCGTGTGCGATGGTAAAATAAATGTTTTTATAATTTTCCTCGGCTGTTCCGCAAAAACTCAACATTTACGGAAAAAATATAGTGACATTTTTATCATAACAAAACTCGTTTAAATAATGGTAGTTATATCATTTGTCGTTTGCAGTGGTTGTATATATTACTCTTTGTTGTAACTTAAACAGGTTGATTGAAATCACTAACTGACTACTTTTAGACCATTTAAGAGTTTGTAAAACTTTTGTTTTAATAGACATATTATTGAACTATAGACTAATAATAACATTTCATGGACTAAAGTTTGTAATAAAATATAAAATAAATATATGTATATGTCTTATATTAAAATGTACAATCACAATTCTTCTTACAATAATAATTTTAATACTACATGTAACCTTATTACAATTGAATGTGCCCATTAACTAAATATTTTAGATAATTGCATGTTAATTAAACTTATTAGTTAAATTTCCAATATTTTTATGGACTGGAATAAGAAGTGATTTTTTATTAAAATTTTGATCAACCGTTGAATGCTAACTCGATAATTGCACCAGACGTTTAATGAAAACATTGTAGTCGTAAGTTTTTAACATTTTAATCACAAATACATTACATCAATTTACTTTCTCACACGTTGTTGCCGATTAAGGAATTGCATTTTTAAACAGACGAGTTATAATTAAACATGAGAAAAAACTTCACTCAATATTACTCGTACTTGAAATTACTTATTACATTAGAGTAAAAGAAAATTCGTCGAAATTATAAATAAGTTTTTCCAACGCTAACAATATTATAATAAATACCAAAATTCGTATTGAAACCTTTGATTAATTTTGTTCTTAAGGCGTTTTATTTTCAATATTCCGTGAATACATTACACTGAACACAATACTAGATTACTTATTTTTGATTTATTAAAAATATAAGTGTTAAATGTGACCATTTATTTTATTATTAATCTCGTATTTATTTTGTTGTGATACCCTTCTCTCTTTTAATGACGAACTGATGAACGATATAATAGAATAAAAAGGTTTCCAACCCCTAAGATGAATTATTATCGTCAAAAATAAGTAAATACAGTAAATATAATGCTCAACAAATGATGCCATACAGTATACTTTAAATCATCTTTATCCGTAACATCTATCTATCATCAATCAATAGTAAAATATAGTCATCGTCCATATTTTAAAGTACTATTTGTGGGTCTTCAAGACATACATAAACATAACACTAATAAATAATCTCTTTTCTTTGCTTTTTATTGTAGATAATGTGTTTTTTTTTTTTATCGTGGTTACAAAAAATAAAATATTATTTGTTATGGAGTTTTTCTATATTTTTTTTTTTTTATTGAAGAGAAGGCTTCGACATTAAAGTTATTACAAATGATTACTTAATAATGAATACTTACTTGTTTACTTAATTCATTATTACAATATGTTTATAAGTTTAATGGAATCTGTGTTTTATTTAGTGCTTCCTTCTAGTTGTTTTCATGTGATTTAAAATGTTAAGTTTACCGTAATTAGATCATTGGATTATGATATATTCAAATATGAATAGTGTATCACATTGTTTATAGATTGGCCATTCCTCACAGTTGAAGAAGTAAGTGGGTAAGATGAGTATGGCCTATACTAGTTCTAGTGGTAATAATGTTTACTTCAGCATTTTTGTTGGTAAAGGATCGTTATTTTTGAACGGTTTTTATAATACTATTTAATTTGTTGTTTGTTATGTTGTTTTATTGATATTGCCACTACTGTATACACCTTCTATTAGAGGTTTGGTCGATTATTTTTAATAATCTTTGTACAGTAGTGTTTTTGTTTTAGTTTTTCCAGAGTATGATATAACTTGGTTTAATAATAGGTAGGTTTCTTTATTACAAAGAATACCAGTGGGTGAAAGGATCCACATAAACTTGATGATATTTTTTGAATTGGCTGTAATGTTGAGGAGTATTTATGGGAAAATTGTGTATGTTTGACTGGCTATTAGTAGAAAAGTTAAAGCACTAAGTGATTCACTTGTGATAAGTGATTTGTTTGTAGGGATGGATTCAGCGTAGATAATTGTTTTTTTTTATGATAAAGATTTTTGCTGAAAGATACGTTTGTATTTTTGGATGCGTCAATGAAAATTAGTTCAAAACTACTAAATTTGAACTTATAATTTCATTAAAACTTGAAACAATAGTGCAGTGGGAGTGGAGTTTTATTAATTTGTGATAGCTGAGAATGAACTTTATGTAGATGTAGCTGAAACGGAATTGTGAAAATGGAGATGAATTGGCTCTTGTTTTCTTCTTTTTTCGTATGTATTTTTTCATAGTTTTTATAGCTGGTTTTAATCAGTTTAATTTCTAGTTTTTTTAATTGAGTAGATAATTTTAAAATTTAGTTCCGTTAACGACGAAAACTGAGTTTCTGTATTACTTTGAAGATTCATAGAATACTGTTTAAAGAGTTTTATATAAAGCTCCTATAACTAAACGAATTACTTGGTTATGAATCGGGTTCAGAATTTGTTTTATGTTTAGTTTGGCTGAATTATAGATTATATAGCCATACTTTATGTTTGATAGTATTAGTTCTTTGTAAATTAATAATAAATTGTTTTTTTTCAGTTACCTACCCGTGTATGGTAGGAGAGAATTTTTATGATTTTAATTTTGGTATGACAGTTTATCTATACATTTTTAAGGTGTAGTGACCACGAAAATCTACTGTCGAATGTCATTCCTACTATATGAATGTTATCTGAGTACAAGTATATCGTTGGGATATTATTTTTGTAAATATGTGGTAGTATGAGTGTATTATTTTTTATTCTTATTAAGAATATATAATTATTATTGGATGGTGAAAATTTAAAACCAGATTTTGAGAGCTTTATTTATTTATTTATTTATTAATGTGCTATTAATTAATAAATTTTAGCTTTATTAATGCGCTTATAGAATTATATAAATGGGCCACATCTAGTGGTCGATACCACTACAAAAGATAATATAGTCACTAACAAATTATATATAGTTGGAAAGAACGTTGTTAACTTTAATTAAACGATTGTTAAGAAAATTGTGAAGGAATTTTTTGACATATCACCATCTACGGACCGACTGGACAGATTGTCAATGATTTTTTTCCCGGTCATGTCTTATGCTTTTTCCAAGTCACAAATTCAAGGGCGATAAGAGTGATATGTTGTTTCAATTTAATCGAATCATTCATGTTGGTATGAAGAGTAGTAAGGATATCATGTATAGATGATTGCGACGTAAGCCATATTGTTGTTTGATAAGTGTATAAAACTTTTCTAGATACTAAAATAGGCTTTTGTTTACAATTTTTCAAAACAGTTTACAGAGTGTGCAAGTGAAGGATAATGGTCGGTCGTTGGTGATATAAAATATGTTTTTTCGACCTTTAGAATTGGTATAAATATAACTTGTCATAATTTATTAAAACATTTTCTTCCAGTTCGAATTTCGTTAAAAGAGCATAGGGAGTTTGTTAAGTGCGTATTCAGAAAGATTTTTGATAAAAATATATTGAGTATCATCAGATTTTGTTGATACAATTTATTAGCTCGAAATATAGCTCTTTGATTGTGAGGGGGAGATTGTATTCATAGTTATTTTAGCAAATACATGTATTTATATTAAAAGTTTTATCTTTATGATTTTTGTGTATGAGAACATTATTTTTAAAGTTTGAGTTACTATTGTTGGCTTGAAAATGTTTGGGCTACATTATAAGGGGATGATGATTGAACTTCGTTATTTTCATGTTCATAGTGTAGTGTTTTGATAATTTGGTGGTACTTCGTTCATTTGAACGCTTTGATTTTATTTCATAGAGTAGATTAACGTGTATGGTTATTAATTTTTGATGTAAAATTTTGCCAGAAGGTAGTTTTACTTTTTTTTAAAATAAATTTATTTTAAACCATGGCTTTCTTTAAAAGTAAATGATCTGTTGGTGACTAGATGTATAGGTGTATTATGCATAAAAGTGTAATGTGTTCGTTTTTATTGCAGGAATAAACAATGCCAGGGAACACAATTCGTTGTGACACTCGTTCTTTATTATTACTATTATTTTTTCGTTTACGCAGTTTTGAAATAAAAGGCTTTTAGTTTTAAATGGACAATGTTGTTAGTCAAAACATGCCAAAAGCAAACAAATAATTTTATCGGAAGCTTAAAATACGCAATTTGTTTAACGAATATACGAAATAATTAATTTTCTTCGAATTCATCATTGTGCAAAAACCGGGAAATCTCTAACGTGCACTCGTGTAATAATATAATAGATTACGGTTGAAAGTTTTCCGGAATTCGTTAGAGACGATTCGTAATTTTGTATTCGAGACGTGCTCTGTGTTATGCACTCGTGCCGGATACTGCGCAGTACTGCAAATAGGTAAACAAATAAAAGTAAATTTTTAACGACGATGCAATACATCATGAAAATAATGATTTTCTACGGTGACAACGAGAAGAAATCATTTTTCCTCTCCTCGACACGTCTTGTGAAAATGTATTCTACTGTCAAAATATTCAGAAACGTTGTATAACACGGGTGCGTACGATTTCACATCAGACGGAGGAACGACGTTGTTTAATTTTCCTATCCGTTCGAATGACCGTGAATGGTGTAACCTAATGCGTACTTGCGCGCGTGACATTGATCGTTAACGAATACTTTGTACGACGAAAATAATATGTTTTTATGAAATAAACGTATTCGTTGTAATATTGGTGACAGAAATCATAAAATTCGGCCATCGGGGCTGCAGTGACGAATCCGGTAGCGGCTATGGATACAGGGTCGTCGTCTAATCCGGTGAAACACTAAAAACTCTTTTTAGAAATCTCATTATGTCTTATTTGATTATGATTTTTAATCGCTATACTTTCACGGTTAACTCGACGTAATAAGTAGCGATTCTTGTAACCATGGCTGTAATTTTGTTTCAATATCTGGTTTGCGTTTAAAAAATATTTAGTAACGCGATTTAAAAAATCAAATTTGTAAAAATAATTAGTGATTGTTAAGCAATAAATGTCATTGTTAAATTTAAATATTGTAAAATTATGCTCCGTTATCTGAAAACCATTAAACTATAAATCAAAATTTCTTAAGTTATGCAATTAAAAAAATTGAGGAGAGAACCGGGGTATATGAAGTTTTTCTTTTCCGGTTCACCTTCCAGCATTCAACCCGAACCGAATACGTCTGTATTGTAATATATTTCGTTGTAACTTGGCGAGTCTTTGAAAAGCAAAAATAATAATAATATATATATGCAGTGGTGAACTGCAAGAAATAATGATTAAGGCGAGGGATCGACTCGAAGTAAAGGGACCACATGTGTGCTAGAAGCGACTGGGGCGGAGTAGAATTTATATTTTGACGCCGAACGCGTTGAACGGGCAAACGTCAAAAGCGACGGGCTGGTGACAGTCTTTGAGATATTTGACATCCATGACTACTAGGGCTAGGTTAGGTTAGGTTAGGCTAACCTGATGGGGCATGAGTGGTGTGGTACAGTTTTCGCGGAACCAGAAATACTTGTACTACGCACATAGCTTTTCGGTTCTCGTTTCATACTCAGTACTCGGTATTGAAATTTAAAAATAAAAATAAATAAATAATTACCAGTACCAGAAAAGAAGGCTGCTGTAAACCACCAAACCTCGTCCAATTTCGGTTAATGAATTTATATGCAGGATTTAATATTTCTTGTGTAATGAATGTCATCAAATTTTCTTTTTTCTTTTTTCTCGTAGCCCATATTCTTATATCTAATTATCTTGTTACAAAATTATAAATAAAAAACTTTTAATACAGTTTTAAGATAGAATGCAAATTAAGTGGATTTATTTTCTGAACATTTTAACACCTCATATTTTTAATTTTCAGAAAGATATTATTATTTTATGTAATTTGCGTTATGTTAACGGACTGTATAGTGTTTGTCACGGAATTAATTCCTTCAACGATTCACGCCTGGTAATTATTTGTTTTCATTCATCAAATTTCTCTAACGTGCATCTAGCCTCAACACGCTTTAAAGTTAAACTCTCTCCATCGAACGAGCCGTTTGTTGTTGTTGTTTTGCTATGTATCATTTTCTACGCACAATACGTAAACAAGAGATTCGTTTACTTGCTTGGGTGATTAAAAAAATAAATAAAAATATTCTTATATTAATTTAGGCGTGGACAGTATTACCACAACCCTTTGGTTACTCCCGTCTGAAGATTTTAGTACAGATCGTTGTGCGCGAATCAACACAATATTTATGTCGTTAAAAGTATACAACGGAAATGTACGAATATTAAAAAATTGCGTACCGTCGTGTGTGATTTACTGTAGAATACGTTTTTACTATAATAACTTTTCATTGTTTACTGGCATATGTAATGTTACGATTCGCAGTGATTCGATTTTTTTTCTATAATCGATAGAAAGCGTAAAATCGATACGTCATAAGCGCATACATGGTTTAAAATGTTTGAATATTTATTAAATAATAATGTTGATGCGGGTAATTTGACAACTAAAAACTTTTGTTTTTATTTTCAAAACTAAAAGTTTCTTTTGATATCATCATATATTATATAATTTGTATATCCTTCGCTGCATTAATTTGAATTAATTTGTATCTTTTGTGTTCCTAAATATAGCTTGTCCTCATAACTACTACGGAGATATGTGTTTGAACAAGTGCAACTGCAATAAGACCATAGAAATTTGTGATCCTATACATGGATGTATCTTCAACGCTAATATCACAAGTAAATAATTTTATCACATTAATTGATAATATACAAAAATAATGCAATTATAATGTGAAAACTGTAATTTATTATGCCTATTGTAATCTATAGTACCTAATTATTTTTATTAATTTTTAATTTAATTTACACTGGGTTTTAAGAAATGTTTTTTATACGAATTTGTTTACCATCCGACCATACATCGTAGATACATTGCATCAAAAAATGTAATCAAAACTTAAATTACTATAATTAATTTTTGGTGATATTATTGAAAGTCTGGTTTTCATGAATTATCTTTAAAACTCCGAAGAATTAAAAAGACTAAAATTAAGTCTATTGATAATTATACATGAATATCTGTAAAGTTTTTAATGATTTAATTTATTTTTCGTAATTTAAAATAATTATTTTTTCATTTATAACAAAAGTAAAAGTAAAATAAAATAATATTTGTTAATATATATAAATCGTATTATTACACACAATACATCCAATTTATTGTAAATATTATTTGTCTGTTTCATGATAATTTTATGGAGGAATCACTGGGCTTCAGTTGAAAACGAACAACGAGCAGAAAATTTGGATTTTCAAAATATCGTTTATTTTAGACGTTTTAACGTTGTCGATAGTAATTATATTGCTGTTGTTCTTAGGACTTCCGAGCTACTACTTTTACTTAAACCGTCATTCAATGCAAGGTACGTGATAGATTTAAGACTAAACGTTTACTGGAACCATAAGGGACGTAGTGAGTCTATGTGTGCGACTACCGTACGGACATCCGCAGACGTACTTTAAACGTACTTTTTACTTTTTTTTTTTCATTTTATTCATCGAATGCTGTTTCTTTGTGTTGTGTATTCGAATCCATGCAAACGTTGTTTTACGGAAACCGACGTTTTCATGAACACTAAAATCAGTTTGAATCGTTGTTGATACACAGTGCTAGTGGAAGAACCCGAGGACCAGGCGAAGAAATACGGTTTCTACCAGTCGCGAGACCCCATCGTCTTGGGCGCGGGCCGAAACGCTGACATCGCGGTGATCAGCGACCAGACGAGCGGCGTCCGACCGTGGGACCCGAAGCAGCCGTTCGCGAAAGATTTGATCCACGCGGAGTACGGGCATCGCGAACGGTTCGATTCTTACGGTACCGGCGGCGAGAACTTGTACTTGGAGATCGACGAGAGCGTTGTGGAACGCGCCGCGGGTACGGTTTCACGTGTTTCCTGCGGTAATGGTGCGACGTTACGTTTTAGACGTTTCGCCTTTCGAAACGTTTCCGCAGCAAACACGTTTTTTTATCGAGTGTTCGGTGTGGAGTAGCACAACAATACGGTTTTTAACGATAATTTTGTTTTACACGATATGTTGCGTATTCGTAACGGATTTGTGTAATAAACGTGGCATGATAGAAATCTCCGAAAAGAACGTCCGAAAGTTTTGCGGACATAAGCGTGCGCACGAGATCTGACTACGGGGTAGGCACTTTACTACTCTGTGAACCTTCCTTCCCTCACCAAAATATTCAATATTATCGCGATAGTAAACAACCATATTATGACCGGACACTTCGAAACGTCCGTAAACGGCAAATACACGTATAAAAATATTGGAAAAACATAATTATCATGTTAAATGAAGCTACCCCATCCAAATTTGTTGTCGATGTTAAATGTAAATGTGTTATGTATGACTACCCTGCCAGTAATGTCTGTGCATGGTTATGTTTGCAAGTATAGGTTATGGTAGATTAATGTTATACCAATTTAACGTGTAATCATTCCCTTATTTCAGTGAACATTTAAATAACTCGGATTATATTTAACGATATTGTTTCACGAGTGGAAACCGTTGGATGGTTAGTTGCGATTAGATATGATAGCAAAAACTCTTTCCAATAACACGTAATGATTGGTACGTTTATTTTGAACTCGTACTCGGTATCATTTCATGATTGTACATGAGTTAACTCATAACTACATAACTCTTCTACAAGGTATCGGATTCAAAATGTATGTCGCGATAACTTTACGTAGATCAAAAAAAAAAGTACCTATGAAAATAAATGTTCACACGTGGCTTCTCATTGCTGATGGGGCGATTATTTTAGATTCCCAGTGAAACGACGAATTTGTTGGTCTATAATAGATAATACAAACATTGATTTATATAACATAATGTTTGTTACATTTTTGTGTCTTTGTATACGATTTCGACGAGCTAAATTCATTTTATAAAATGAAATGTTGACAAATTCGGATATTTCAACGAATTTCGATTAAATTATATTATTAGTCAATTAAATTTCATGGTTTCGTTTTGTTTGAACGAAATTTATGCTATTAAAATGTAACTGACATTTTTGACTATTCCAAATTTTAGAATCCTTTTTTTTTCCTTCGTGAAAGTTAGAACATTTAAAGTTCAACCTACCTAACCGTAGGTTTTACGTATTAACAGCGTATCATGTTTTACCGGAATAAATCATTTTGTTAAATGCTTAAAACAATTGGTATAGCATAATTCCTAACATTTCGTTCCGAGATGCCGGCCAAGTTCGAATACATGAATGCTATTGACATTTTGTTTACAGAAGAATCGTACGATCATCTCGATTTCCTACGGCCCACGGGATCTTGGAAACCGCATTATCAGTGCACATTATTGCAAAAAAACAGTACTAGCAGTAGCTGTAATAACCGATCGAAGAACACGGAAAAAAACAAATAATTCCACGGTTATTGTTAATTTAATAATACTACATTCATATTGTAATACATCATTAATGTAATTATTTTATTATGTTATTTTTATTATTAACGGAAAATGTTATACTAGACGCATCATGATTGTTTTCAATTTAAACTAATAATTATGATTCATGTACAACAATAAAATTATACAGCACAGCAAAAGATAAAAGAGTAATTGCTCATCTTCTACCACTTCTAAACTAAATTTTCAATGCCGAATATTGCGTACACATGCTTTTCAAAGTACTAAAGTATTTTACAGAAGTCGATGGGTTAAAAAAAAAATAATTGTAAAAGAACTATAAATGTTAGATTACTATTATTAATTAATGAATGGAATATTTTTCTGTTTTAAAGACCATTATTATTTGACCTATTGTAAGTCACAGAGTACAATGTATTGTTACAACCGTTACGACTTAAATCTTGCTCGTTATATCCATAATATTAGTCATTTTGATAAATACATTTAATAATAATTTCATTAAGATGACAGTATAGTCTTATAAATCGAAAACGGGTTTGTAAAGGAATGATGAAATTATAACTTTTGATCGTATAAATTATTTACTATATTTATAAAATATATTTTATCATCGTAATAGAAATCTTTATAATAACATTAAGATTTGTGTTAAAATAATTATCAATTCCATACCTACAAACAAAGTGTTATAAAATCGATAAATAACCAATGGTTATTAATAAATATTTTATTGAAGCGAACCGGTTTATTTTTAAATCCATCTTTATTTTTTATTTAATACATCATCTTCTTTAGCACGTTCAATCGTTATCGTCTCGTTCAAGTTTGCACTCTCGTCCGCAGGTTTATTTTCACCGACGTCGGGCGACTCGTTCGGAGGTGGCTCGTTCGGAGGTGGCTCGTTCTGTGCTACACTGGCGGCCGTGGAGGACTCCGAACGTTCGTCCGGTCTCGGTTTCCCGATTTCGATCGTCTTCTGGTCGTCCGCCGTCGGTTCTCCTTTACCAACTGCCGCGGCGGCCCCGACCGTCCCTACAACGGACACTTCGCCCTCGGCCTTAACGGGTCCTTTGTCGCTTACGGGTTTCGCGTCCCCACTGGATCCATCGGTCTCCGCCGCAGCCGCACCGCCTCCCGAACCACCCGGGTCCCCACCAGCAGCGGCCGCATCAAGTCCTCGGTTCGGTCTGTACAGCAGCCGTTTGTTCTTGTTCGACTTGGGTTCCAACCAGCCGGATATCGCACCCCCGTACTTTTCCCGCCACGTGATCTTCTGCCTCAGCACCTCCTCCTCGAAGTGCACCACGTCCAGCAACGCGGTGTTCCGGTTCTCCACACCGTCACCGAAGTGTTTGTCAACGAAGCTCGCCAGCATCTCTAGATCGGCTAAGCTGTTCAGGCCTCGGATCGCAGCGTGCATCGCCTTGCACAGCAACGGGACGTCGCTCTTTGAATACCTGCGCGACAAACGTTCATACACGTGTGTTAGATCATACATCGAGCTGGATCACGTCTATACTGCGATCTATATCGCAGCTCTACCCGGGTGCGCACGCGGTCTAACCACCACCAAGTGTTACGTGACTCCCGACACGGACCGTTATCGACAACAGTTATTTGGTTATCGTTTTCCGATCGCACTTACTCTTCGTACAACGTCTCCCAGTTGTTACGCAGGTAATTGAACGCGTACGGGCCGGCCGTCGGGTTGTCCAACATCGATTGCCAAATGTCGGTCAGGTCGTCGAATTTGATCTCCGCCACCGACAGCAGCCTGTAACATTCACACGGTTCGCAAATGTTCCTCGATAACGCGCCGCGCCGTCATCCGACCGAACCGAATCATCATTACTTTTGCAAGAAACGTTCGTTATTCGAACACGCAAAACTTTTCGCTATTGATTTCCGGTCCGGCGTCCATTTGGAACTGTCGTATTTGCTCAACATAAATCTGCGTTCGTCCTTGGTGGCGTACTGCATGGCCGTGCAGTAAACGGATTTACGATCGTTGGGCGCGATACTGGAAAAGGAAATTAAAACCGGGTCGGTGTACCAGCCACCGATGAATCATTTAATAGACACAAAAGTTTCTCGAAGAAAACACAAAGTTTACGGGCCAATAAATTATAACGTGTTTCGTGCTTGTGTGTGTTCGCTACGCGATGTTATATTATAAACTTTGAAATCGCAGCGAATCGCCGAATCGACTTTCGTCGGCATAACCGAGGTTCGTATCGAATTAGTCCTCTCGTCGGCATAATACTGTTTATAACATCGTAATTACATGATAATTAATTAATAGTTAATATCATATTTGAGCTTTAGTTTTAACTATCAAAGCAACCGTCGTGGTTGTATTAATTTTGTTCGATTTTACGTATACGTAGTCGTATGCTTGAATTGTAATACGATATTTCTAAAAGTACGGTGCGCTTACGATGTACTTGAATTCGAATTTTAATGATGAAAGAATCCAAACATAGACTTCGGACAAAATAATCGTGGAACGGTTTTAACGATCGTTGTATAGAGATTACAGGCCAAACATTTGTGGGTAAAAAATTAAATCGTACAATCAGATCATATGTATAATTTGTTTGTCTATTGACACAGTTAGAAAATAAAATGTAATTACGGATTCGTTTCATCTGTTTTCTTCATCCACTCGTCAAACTGCTGTTTAGCCCATTGAACGCACGTTTTTAATTCCATGCGACCTGCAAAGCTTAACGTGCTGATTTTTCCCAATATTTTATCCGGCGAATCGATTGTACTCGTTTGAAATATATCGTATGCTTTTTCGACCACCATTTCCATAAAAATCTAAAAACATCGCGTTCTTCAATTGGTGTACAAAGTCACATATAGGTACAGTGGTGTACGTATGTACATAATATGTAATATATATATACTATATATTGCAACGATTGCAACAGCAGCTTATTATCGGAGGACCTTTAAACAGTTCAAAAATCGTTGATCGGAAAATAAAATATCAGTGATCCTAAAAAAAAACCCTTTAGAAAACGTGTTTAATCGAACATTCAATAATGCTGTAAGTCCTAAATAATTACTAATGTTTATTGCTGTCACAAAGAAATGTGTAAGATTCGTTTGCAAGTATTTAAATCGTCTAAAGTATTTACAATCATTAAAATGCACAAACTGTTCGCATGAAAATTCTTAATCCTTAACCAATACACCTCTTATAATTTTAATAATGCAATCGTAATAATAGTATTTCATTCTGTAAGTGAAAATATATGTAAAAGCTGCCGACCATGGTTGTTTACGGCGTTAAAGGTTTTTATTTGAATTTGGAATATATTCACATTATTGAAATATTGGACCCATTACATTTAAAAAATGCAATTAACATGTACGTTTGCTCTGGTTGTAATAATATATTGGGTTATACTTATAAGTAAATTTACCTTTCTCTTTGTTCAAGGAAGGCAATCTAGATCAGATTAGTTCAATTGAGTTGTCTTTGGAGCTAAATAAAATACTACCCATACATACATACATACATATATACATACATCGGCCCTTGGATGCCGATGAGTCTGATACTTATGATAATTGCACGAATAACGTGATGTTGAAATGAAGTGAAATAGTTACAGGATTAAGTATACCAATAATGGACACTTTTTGACACTCATATAGTTATTGTATTTAGATATTGTAATTCCATTTCACTTAAACAAAAAAAAGTTGGCTACTCTCGTGTGAAAACACTGACGAGTACAAATTTTATTTTTTATTTCAAGCATTAAAAAACGACATGATTGACGGTCAATGCAGTCACAACTAACAACGAAGAGCGCTTTAAAGAGCTTTCATACACGTGTTGTACAAAGAAGTATAACAGAATGGTCTATTGACCAAAATTGATCTCTTTTAAGGGCCGCCTTAAATAAAACCTCCTTTGTGTACCGCTAGGTTTGAATTTTGTTTTTTATGCGCGTATCGAAAGAATCGTTATTTATCAATTTCAAAAGTGATATTATTATCCGCTATACCAATAAATTACCGAAAGATTATCGTAATGTCTTGTGTTGTGCAGCACAGCTTCTATTTTATTGAAAGCACTAAATATGGCCTCCCAGTATCCGGAGTACGGGCCGGCTGTTTGAATGACTTTTTCTAAAAATCCCAAAGCGTCGCTGAATCCGTTAACGCCGGCAAACGCTCCTTCGAAAATGTCCCCGATCAACTGTGCAACAGTGAACTCGTCAAAAGAGTTACCGTTGCTAATCTCGTAAGTAATCCTGTCTAGGAGAACGTCCTCGTAAGCCACTCTGTAATAACCTGAAATACCATATTGTAATCAGTAAATCGTATTAACGCCAATAAAAAAACTAAATATCGTATCGCACAACCGTTCTTGTAAAGATTGGTGGATAGAACTATTTTGCGTTTTTATTTTTTTCTTTTATCAAAAAATCGATTTGGATATAGGAATTTATGGTTTTATTAAACATTTTTTTCTACCTATCTATAATCTCTAATTATTTTTACAATAAGCATACATGAGGACTGACGTACTGATGAGAATATACAAAATGTGTCAAGTGTCATAATGTAGAGTGTTATAAATTCAGGTGTTATAAAAATTATATGTTATAAAAGTAATTTTTCATAAATGTCATCTGTTATAAAAAATTTTATGATTGTTTAAGTAAATATTTTGTCCATCAAAATTATTTGTGTTATATTTATCGGATCAAATTAATTTTTTAATTAATTACAAACTCGGCAACTCAAAAAAAAAAAAAAAAAAGGTAATATTAACATTCGTCTAAAAAATATATGTAAAATTCAGAAGAAAATCTTGAGTATGATATAAGTGAAGAGTTTTAAGAGCTATTGCCACTAATTTTATCTAGATTATCTTATTTAGATTTATTTAAATGTTATTATTATATATTAGATTATTTATATCATTTATATCATATTATTTTAGATTTTTCCAGTATTAACAAAGCTGATGTGTTATTAATTATTATTATATTATACTATGTTATTTTCTGAATTAAATGAAATCGTGATTTAAAAAATAATTTTTTATTATATATTATAAAAAAAAAAAAAATTATAACAGATGACATTTACTTTTATAACATTCGATTTTATAGCAACTGATTTTATGACACTCGACACTATGACACTAGACTTTCGAACATTCAACCTATATTCGATAAAAGCAGCCACCCAATAGTTACACTTTATAAAAATGATTTGAGTAATTGCACTAAAATATTTAAGACTTATGGATATGGTATCATAGTAAAACATTTGAATTGATTGTTACAAAAGTACAAAAGAAAACGTTTAAATGCGGTAAACAAACACACACATGCACATCATCATCATAAATCAGATCATATATTTATTTATTGATATGTTATAATTACTAACACAATATTGAACATTTTAAACAGTTGTGTTTTCATAAGTAAATAGCTATGGAGAAATACGTTAACCAATGCTAACTAAAAATGATAACTACATAACACCACTTATTTGTTCGCTATCACTGACCTAACCTGTTTGGTGCTGGTTTGCCAGTATCCACGAGCCTTTCGACGCCGAAACGTATCCTGGCACTCTGGTCTCCGGACTCTTCTCCAGCCACACCGTCGTCCTGTACGCCACGCCGGATGTGAGCGTGATCGGCAGCACCCAGTCGTCGGTAGGCTTGGGATCATCGTAATCGAATCGAAACTGAGTAGACGCGAAAAACCAGAAAAATTAAAAAACCAAACTATTGTAATTGGGTATGAGTGTACGGAAAAAAAAAAAAATAAAAGAAAAACTCTACTGTATCGTATTGCATCGTGTTGTTACTACCGTTGATTTTAGATGATACAAATTATGCGCCATTCTATTGTTATAGTCGGCAGCACCTTTATAAATGCGTTCAATATAAGTCGCTGTATTCGTTTGCATTCAACTTGATGAATACGGTTGTAGTAAATTTGCACCAAAATAAAGGCTTTGCACCCGAATAATTTTTTCGGGTTTCGGGTGTTCAAACACCGCAATACAACATTTAAACAAACGTTTGGGTGTTAATCGATATTATTCGGGTTAATATTGGTTAATACGGGTGTTAAGTAGTCAAGGAAAAATATTATTTTTCATTGGTGGAGGGTGATTGAGAGGCTGAGCCTCCTCCCTCCAATAATGAAATATTTATATTTTTTATTACCTGCCTATGTAATAAAATATCAATTTCTTATACAACTGTGCAATAGTTTTATAAATTAAACTATTCTTATGTTAATTTCAATTAATGGTGTAATTACAATTTATTTTCGGGGAAGAAGGGGTTATTTAATATGTGTATGAATCTTATAAATTATAATATCTATTAAAATTAAAAATACTAACACTATATCCTACTCCTAGTTAGTGCGGGCATATCGCATGCGACTAAAAACAAACTATTTTGTATTCTGCGTTTGTATTTGTGGCATAGGTAGAAATCGGGGGGTCTTGAGGGGACTAAGCCCCCCTCCCAGAAATATAAAGTAAAGGTCTTCGTCCCCCTAGCCCTAAAAATTGTTAAGTGATTAAAAATACAATAATTATTATAATTGTAAAATGGATTTTTAATAGCTGAATTAAAAAAAAATATTCTGTGATAAAAATTAAATCAAATTCTTAAGATTTTACAAACTTCTTTTCATGACTCGGAACGATCTTAATTAATGTAATATTAATAATATGTAATAGTACCCGTATAAGTTGTTTAATTTAATTAATTAATAATTTTTGTTTAGAATACCTACTCCAAAAATGTTTAAGATAAGGCACCTAATTGTTTTTTTGTTTAAATTGTTGATTAAAAATGTCAAACTGTCAAACTTCGTAAATTGCCTTGTTAAAATAAATAATTACACACAGTGGTATCTATAGGTATAATAAGTAAATAATACTCAGCCCCCCCCCCCCACAAATTTCACCAAATTTCCGTTTATGGTTTGTTGTGCGTGCACTCACTATAAACGCATTAGCTAGGACATAGCGTAATACAAAAATAATAACAATTTGTACTTATGAATGTTACGATGAAATTATTACACCAACAAAAATTGACAATTCACGCCATAGACATGTGTACTACACGTCATACACTGAACAAATACAAATAACGAGAACAACAATTTAGGTAATCATACGCAAGACATCAATTCTATTTCAGGCTTACAGTATTGCAATAAATAGCGACTCAGTGATTCGTAGAAGACCTATTACCTATAAAATTATAATAATACGACGTATCCGCTTGGGATAATTTTAAAAGTATTATTCCAGTTGTTTACACTTGAACATTCAACATACCATACCATTCATGCACACCTGTCAATATGATATTTATTTATTGTATTTATTTAGATAAATTTAGATTAATTAACAATTTTGTATATTATTTGTGAAATTATTCCTGTGAATAATAATTTTACTATTAAACAACTAATGTTAAAATTGAAATAACCACAAAAAATACATACAAAATGATGTCGTAAATAGATTGTAAAATAAAAAATTATTCGGGTTTCGGGTTAAAACCAATATTTTATTCGGGTTTTGGTTAATTCGGGTGTTTAAAAAAAAAAATCATTCGAGTTAAATGGGTTTTGGGTGTTTGATTTTTTAAGGGGTTTTAGTGGTGTAACGGGTTCGGGTTAATTCGGGTGCAAAGCCCTGACCAAAATTGATATCAATTACGTACAACATGTGTAATTTGCACCAAAAATCGACTCGATTATTATTTCGACAATAGATTATAAGATATGAGAAGATACTAGAGAATATTCCATTTTAGATTCTGGGCAGTTATTTTATCAATTTATTCACACCTTTCTGTGAAATATTAGTATTGATTTAAACCAATTATATAGCAAATATATACATGACTTAAATCAAAATAATAAATAATGTTTACCGTTATGGGACATTTAAACGTTATAAGCAATTTGAGCGTATAACGTTATAAATAATTTAAACGTTATTCAATTTAAGAGTTTAAACGTTATACAAATTTAAACGATAAAAAAATTTTCCGTTTACCGTTTTGCGTTATTTAAATAAGTGTTAAATTTGAAGCGTTTTCAAATATAGTATCAATACCATGTAAAATAACATTATATATATTAAATATTATATCATATATATATATATATTACCTTTGACCAGTGGTGTATTGGTAAATATATTTGTGGGTATACACACTAAAAAAATCTGAATTTTAATCCTAAAATAAATTTTCTCGCTTCGCTCGTCAATTGTTTTCTTTCGATACGTTCGAAAACATATAATTAATCCTTTTTAATTACATGTTTATAACTTCTATTAAGACTATAAATTATAACACAAGATATACATTTGCAGTGCGTTACAAATTGCATGATGCAGATTTAAGAACCATGGGCTAAATGCCCATACTCCATACTAACTCTATACTATTGTATTTTATTCAATGTTATTCACTGCAGTTCACAAAATATATATATATTTTGTGAACTGCAGTGATATTTTGTGAACTGCAGATTAAAGTGTACGCCGTGTTCAATATTGAACACGGCGTACACTTTAATCTTCAACAGATAAATATTTCAATCAATTTCATGGTTCATAACAATTTTTTCCAATGAACTATTAAATTATTATTAATTTTTTTTTGTTTTCGAGTTATTTTAGAAGCGTATACCAGTAAAATAATATTTTACATTAGGTGTGCGGCCGAAAATCAGCTGATGGGTATACGCCGTATACCCATGCGTATACGTACCAATACACCATTGCCTTCAGTGGCGTATCCAGGATTCATTTAACGTATTTTAAAATTTATTAGACTTACGGTAAGTGAAGCCTCGGCCCCCTACCCCGTATTAAATAAATAAAATCCATGTATTTATATAGATGAAAATTATTACATTAAGGCTGTCTTAATATGTAAAACCTACAAGTTGTATACAACGTTTATTCAAATAATCAAAGTAAGTTAACAATTAGGTGAAATACCATAAAATAAGGTCGATGGGGGGGGTGTTCTAACACCCATATCAACCCCCTTAAATACGCCTCTGATTGCTTTTAACGATATTTTCTTTTTGTGATTCTCATAACTCATAACTTATAAATAAGGCAATCATATTTGTTGTACAACAACAATAAAGTGCACATACCACGCGTAAAGTTTGTATGTATTGTTAATTTATAAATTATTTATGGTGTATTACTAATGTTTCATTGGTGTTCACCGAAATTATTTTTGATGAGGCAGGCCATACGGCTTCCTCGTCAACGACATCCGACGTATTTCATAATTCATATTTATAAATTATAATTGTTAATGCTTATTTATATTTCATTAGTTGATACATTTATTGCTGTTTTAAACTTTCTTTTTTATTTATTATATTTAGATTACCTAGTAATTTAAGTCAATTTTACCAAAATAACTATGTTCCAAATTTATTTTACTGATAGTTATAAATATTTTTCCATGGCGATTTCTTTTATGTTTCAATCGTTAATCGTTTTCTGTTCTGTTATTCGATAATAATTTTAACCGTTTTTCGTTTCTGTTTCGTTATCTGTTATCCGTTTTAAATTGTTTATTGTTTACCGATTTGTTATCTGTTATTGATTTCAATCGTTTTTTGAATAGTTTAAAGTTATACTCTTAACGTTCTAAAATGTTTTGATGCTCTGATTATATATAAAATTTTTAAAATTATACTTTTGGAAACAATAATATTGCATTTAAAAAATGTTAACTTATTTATTTTTATAATTCACTATTTTGATATTTACAGATTGTTTTGTATTTGTACGCAATTAATTTAACGAGTGAAGTTCTTGATATCAATTTATCAATATACTTTTCCAAAGCATTTTGAATTTGATTTGTTTGATGACTTGCTCGAGAGATTATTCGGTTATTCGGTATATAACGTATACGTTATAGTTTTATGATATTTATGTATCTGTTTGAAAATCGGTGAGAATTTAAATGAAGACAAACATTTGAGGACGTAGATAGTAAAATTTTGAATTCTGAATGATTCACATGCATTCGTTGTAAATGTAGATGATGCTGGTGCAACTGCCCAAATATGTAGTGGAATTAATTAATTATTATCTATATAGTTGTCTGTCAAATTATCTGCAAACACTTGAAATTTAATATCGGCTGTTATTGTTGATATTAGGTCATCAACAAAACATGAGCCTACTTTATTAGGACTTATAGATGTTAATTTGGAATTCACCATTAACCATTAACCATTGACTTCCCGTCGTTCTATTACTTATTTACGTTTTACATAATCTTTAATTTAGAAATCCCGGAAAATTATTAAAGTTATTCGAGTCGACAAATCTTGTTCATCGTGAATACGTCGAAGGTACCGACGAAATAATCAAATATTTGATAACTCAATAATTGAATACTAATTTTGGTGCAAATTACAAACACTATTTTTGACTACCTGTGGTGGTGCATATCATCTATTTCTATTTTGGTGAAAATTACAGACTCCCACGAAAACAATAGAAACAATTGATATAAACCGGCTTTTATCAAGTTGAAATGCAAACGATTTCAGCGATATCCTGAGGCTGCGTCTACGTAGACGTCAATAATTATGTAACAATAAAAAATAACGTAATAATGGAATGGCGTATCTTTATTAGAGATGAGCATATTCGGATTTTCTATTTCTTACTTAATTTTGCCGTTCATTGGCCCATTTTTAAATTCTTATGAATATAATTTCTACAGAATATAATTTGAACTCGTTGTTTCAAATGTTTATTAAAATAAATTGAAAATAATTATTAGTTATATAAAAAATAAAAACAAATCTATAAATCTGAATAATTTGTATAATTTGGAAAATCCGGATAAGAATTTTATTAATATCTGGATTTAAATATCCGAATATCTGGGTAATTCTAATATTCAGATTTCATGCCCAACGCTAATTTTTATATTCTAAAATCAATGTTGCTTCACATTTATTAGAATCGTGTTGCCGACCGCCACGGCGGGTCGTGGTCGTTTACTTGTTTCACTATTAAATCGTCTCCGTCCACTTGTAACTTCACCAACGGGTAATTTTTGTTTTGAACCCAAGTGTTCACAATCTGCAGTACCGCCGAATTTTCAGGCAATTTGACCGATTTGTTTCTCGCATTATCGTCCAACAGCGTCCAAAAACTTATCGTGTCCTTGTACTTGTAAATCCTTCGAAAAAAAATGCACCACTCGACGTACAATATAATGTTATTATACCGGCACCTACCGTAAACCTCAATCCTCTTGATTCTTCCCTTCAAATAAATTTTTTTTTTACAACTACGAGTCAACAGTTTTATCTTTTTCCTGTAGCTCTCTATATTCTAGAACATATAATATTCGTGACCATTGGGTTGAGTACCGCTGTGTTATAACTACACGTCCATTTAAACGAACATCGTACAACGAGCCGGATGAATTCGAAAACGGCTTCGGAATTCTAATTATACCCCGTGATATTAAGACAAATCGTATTCGACGTCGTTGTTTATGTTATCTCAGTGAAAAAAATAAAAAAATAAAATAAAAACTATCGCATCGAGACAATAAAGCCACTTGTAAAGTACATAATGACCACGCGCTGTCGTTTATTTGCTCCCTTAATCCTCGTCTCGCATCTATTTTAATAGGGTCGTCTCGGTAATTTGGCCATCGAACGTGATACTCGATTTTTCCCCCAAAGTAACTTCTACGGTGTTGTTTTTTTGGTGAAAAATTATTATAATCGTACCATTTTATTTTATAGCTGTATCGATCGAAGCCAGCAGATTCTGTGGTGCGAATTTCGCGTTTAAAAACCAATGCGTCGAATCACTCGCGACAACACCGACTGATTTTTTATTCCAACAAAACTGATCATTACCGGGAGAGATCCAAAGACTCAACTAGTGTTACAGTAAAGCGAAGAGTAATAATACCGAGACTAATACCGAAATCGGACATGAACCGAGCATGAAATCGACTAAGGATTGGTTATCGGAAATTTTTTTTGGAAAAATGTTTTCAGAACATAAACGAAATGCAATTAAAAGTCTTCAGATAATATTCAAATGAAAGAACCGACGCGGAACGAAATTCCAAAAAAACCGATACCATTCTCTTGTAGATCTTGCTTTGCCTAAATGGTATGAATTTTCAAAGCTACTAATCGCTGCTGTTTACTTTTATGGTCCGCATATTATGGATTGCCAAAGGTTAGGTGGTTTACGGCTTGGCTGGATAAGTGAACTAATTTGTGTAACTCGTTAAATTAAGCTAACCTAGAGAAATACTAGTTTTATTTAAAAATTAAAAGTTGCATCATTTTTCATTAACTTGTATAGATTTAAAGTTAAACAGAAATTAAAGTGATTTAACTTAGTTAAAAAGATATTATATCTTTTTTAACTCAATTATATTATAGTTGTATAAATCTCTATGTACGTTATTTTGATGTTTGATCCCAATTGAAATCCCGGAATAATGCATTCGATACTTTCACAATAAATTCTGATTATTTTTATGAAAAAAATGTATACAAAAAATATATTTTTATCCCCTGGAATTCGAAAGAGTTTTCACGAAAAAGCTATACATATTACTCGCAAAATTAAATGAAAACTTACTCGGTGTGTACGAATTCTCGCACGGTTTGTTTGAAGATTTCTTCCGTGAACGCATCGTTCAACATCCGCAGTATCGAAGTGCCTACACAATATTGGTGACGAAAATCAACTATTATTAATATTACCGCATGTGCTGATGTCGAAAACGATCCCACTGACCTTTGGCTGGAACGATATAGTCGTATATCTCCGTGTGTTGTTCGTAGTTAGCCAACGGTTCGGAGTTCGTCCAGCTGTCATAGAACATGATCGGTTGCACCGTGTCCATGGAGAATCTAGCTCCAAGATTCCACGCGGGTTTGATCTTCGCACCGGTAGAAAAAAAAAATCAAATTAAAATACACAATACGTCGTCGTCGATGGCACCATGCGTGTAATGATGTGCGATCGGACGCGTACCACGAGGGGAAGATTTAACCCCCATGCTATCGTATGGAATAGTGAAAAAATGTATATATATTTAAATTAGAACTTGACGATTGGTAGTTTTTGCCCGTGTTAAATTAAACAGGTTAAGATCATTTTGTTTGTCGACGTTTGTTAATTAATAACAATTGTTTTTGCTATCGTAGCCCTTGAAAAACCCTTCGCGAAATATTTTTGTTGCACCTGCCAGTATATTGTCGTACAACGGGTTCACGTGATTACAAAGATGATAAGTCGAATGTCCGTATCCAAGCAGACGTCCAAGATTTTTGTCGATTTGAATATTTTTTTTCTACGGATCACAATAATATAATTTTTATACTTAACTATTGAACCGTGCGGTTCACCTGTAATTATTCATAAAAAAGATTTTAAAAGCGTTTCAAACATGTACGAAAACTATACATTTTCGACAACAATTCGAATTTCAAATTTTATAACAATATGCGCTCTAAAGCTTAATTATAACAATTATATTCGTCGCATTTTCCAGTTTGTCCGAATAGTAACAGAGAATTATTCGAATGTTGACATCATCAACAATATTATAAATTATATAACGTCGATGATTCATTGTTTGGACTGGTTTTTTTTGGAGATAATAATTTTGAACAAATTAATTCGAAAAACTCAACTATTTATACTGTAATTTTGTTGTAGGTCTATGACGACTTAAATTAATAATAAACTCATTCAACACAATAAATAATATTTATAAATGTAACAATATGTGCACTAAGAGAAATAATAAAATCCCTTTTGTCCGTCTCGTAAGCAATACAATATTCACTGTTGCAAAGGCTATAGAACTCGGATTGATATAATTTCATGATGATAAGAGATATACCTAATATTATATTAATTTTATTTTTATTCCGGATTGCGAGGCGAATTATTTGTAATCGTACGCTACTGTTTACGGTAAAGCATAATAAATAATAATTTATTATTTTGTACGACGACGATATAGCCGATTGTTGGTCTTACGTGATCGATATTGATGATTTTTAAAAAGTTTACGAGTGCCTCGTTTATCCATTTGTCCTCGTTACTTCCTCGGTCAAGTCCTCGCTGCGGCAAGAGCCACTGCCTAATGACCGGAAGAACTATGAATTCGACGGATTTCTGATAGTCGACCATCGACAACTTCTCCGCAGTACCCAGAACTGAATCTCTGGACAAAAAGAAGAGGAAAAAAAACAAATATAAGTTTACCGCAAAAGCAGTTAACTGACTGGTCTGTGTTCATATATGCATTATAATTCATTTTAATTTAACAAACTTAATCACGATTAAGCCTGGACTTTCAGTTGAAGGCATGACCATACTGGGTACAACGACGATGTCCAGTTTTTTGGTCGGAAAGTTGGTCGCCAAATATGACGTCATGAAATCCAACGTTTTCGGCACGACGTCGGTAATTATGTCAATCGAATCCGTGTGATCGGAACTCCAGACGGACAACTCGACCGAATTCTTCGTTTGTATGGGGTACGATTTGAAGTTGGTCATGAAAAGCGTCAAGGAGTCCGGTCTAATGAGTCCGGTTTTCTCGAAGTGATCAATTAACAGATCACTGCCCATATTGCTGTAACACCGTTCGGAAATAGTTTATTTTGATCTTAAATCAGTAGTACAGTAGTATTATATTATTAAATAACTTCTATTGTAAAAATAAGGGTATTAAAATGTCGTATACTGAATTTTTACAAACGAACATTCTGGTAGAGTTGGCACAAAGATATGAAACAAAAATAATATAATACAATAATGCAATAGGTTTCACGAAATAGACACGTTTGCTCTGTCCACTATGATATAGATCAGAAGTTTTAAAACTTTTACGATTACGGAACCCTTAGGAAATATTTTGTGTTTCGTGGAATATATGTCTCTAACTCCAATTTAATCCCAATTCTTCAATTATTTATTGAAAAACCAATACTCCAAAAAGTTTGTTGATGACAGTTCATAATTATTGTTTATTACAATTACTACTTCGATATTCAAATATATTTTGCGGAACCCTTTGTTATCCTACAGAACGAATAGGTTCCACTGAACATACTTAGGGAATCACTAATGTAGATCATACTTAACGTATTGCAGTTAGGATTGCATATCCTTGCATGGCCTCCACCAAAAAACCTGTTCAATAGGGGACAATATATTTTTGAAGAAATAAATGGAAATAACAATAGCAATAATAATATCAATATTTAGTCTGTACTAAATATAAAAAAAATATGTTATCAGAGTTTTTTGTACACCATTTAATTATACATTGTGATATCTTAAGTAGGTTAAATCCTCAAAGGATCGGTCCAAGTTCTATCGATATCTGAATATCTACAACGGAACCAGTAAGTGCTATTTTATTTAGTTTACAAGATTGTCCAGTATCACTGACCGGCTCTTAAATCTTTGTAACTGAACGCCCTTCCTTAAACAAAGAGGAAGGTAATAAATTCAATCTCACTATTTATCTATCTATCTCCCCACATTCTATATCTTATCCATATTTTCCTTTTCTCCTCCTCCCTCTTACTTTTTTATTTTTTATTTTTGGTTTATTACAGTACTTACTCACATTTTATAGGTATATTGTTACGTTATTAATTTATTATATCTTATTTCTATTGAACAGTTTTAACATATATTGTTATGCTTCATATAGATTGAAAAATCGTAAGACCATGAAGATATCGAAATTTCTTAGAAATGGTAAATTCGTTCCAAGTGCATTATAGATAAAATAAGTTAGTCCGTGTGAAAAAGTGTACTCGGGAAGAATTACGTGAAATCCATTTCTAATACTCTAAAACCTATGCGTTTATCATGTATACGTTTTTAAATCAAAGCATCGCGAGATTCGGTAAATCGACTTAATACTTCCCAATCTATTCGAATCCTATACGTTAAATCGTACGATTAATTTTTTGTTATTCCACATGTTTGTTCCAATACGAAATTTGGAATTAGTTGATGATTGTTCAATAATTGATTTATTGCTCATTCGTTAACATGAATTGATAATAGACTCTGAGCTCTGTTGGAACACTTTTCGAACTGTTAATGATAATAAGATAAGAGATGTTTGATTATTTTTTAATTTTTTTTTTTTATTTCCATGTTGTGTTTAGGGGTGGACTGACTACTGACCTGCTGTCATGTAGGTTGTAGGCCCTTGTAATAATCAGGACCTACTATCCTACCATTAATGAGTGGCAAGAGGCCGTGATTAAAGAGTTACCTACACTTATAAAATATTTATTATTCTCAAATATAGATTAGGATTATTTATAAATGTATTATAACAAGCTAATTATAATAAATATTATAAATCGATGCTGATTTAAATTAAAATGTTGACAAATATGTTCTACTTATATAATATCATTCTTATTATTATATGGGTACAAATTACTAAGTGAATTCAAAAAATAAATATAATAATATAATATAATATATAAAAAAAAAGTAATTGTTTTTCTAAATGTGTCAAAAAGGTGGCCTACTACAATTTTAGTAAACGTTTCCTGAAAATTCAAACGTAAATAGCTAATAAGAAATATTACTGAAATATTAATAATATAATAGTAAATAATGATAATAGCTTCTGTGATTATTATTCCCAGTTAGAATAAGCGGACTGTTTTGACTGTCAATAACAATCCTTAAAACTGGTCCAATTACGGGTTTGAACAATCGTTTGATGGTTTGAGTTTACGTTTTGAATGTATTGAAACAGAAAAATTCTACTGCACATGATCCCGTCAGTTTTACGATAGTTTGACTACGTATTGGAACAAACCTCATGTTGCGCCTACATCATTAATCAGGGGAAAAAAACCATTCAAGATTTTCTCGTAGCCGTTAGATTATAATATGATATCCATAGGTTCAAACGGTTTATTGCGCGATTCACGTTTTTACGGTGACGATAGCATTTTCGACGTTTTAGTGAATCATTCAGCACCGTATTAGATATAAATACAAAGCGCATGTTGCTTTTTGTGTTTTAGCAGAACTCGCACTAACTTGGCACGACTCTGCACTTTTGTTTTTACTTTGTGGATTTTTCTCGAAATAATCCGTTGTAAAATAGTCAATTACAACCATATATTTATATGATATGTGTGACAAAAATATAACGATCGGTGATTATTAATTGGTAGAACGCATAAATCAAAGATGAACATGGCGCGTTCAAAGTGGCTGAAACGATCGTATCGTACAAATAAAAATCTTTTTAAGTGGAGCTGTATCTTTATACCTATGTTGTATTGCACAAAAGCGATCGTCTCTCAATCGTCTTTAAAAAAAAAAATTAGTCGGACTTACTATTCTTCCGTCAACCTCACTTTGGTGTTGAAAATCACGCTGGTTTCCTTGTTCCTGACGACGCTCATCTCGAAAATGGCTTTGTGCTTCGGATTGTCTACGCACGGCAATAAGTTCCGTGCCTTACGAGGTGCCAACTTCGTGGCCACGTACCATTGGTCTTTTACTGCTTCTTTGTTGTCGAATACGACCTTGAACAGTCCTCCATCCTGCGGCCTACCAACGGTGCCCGTGAAGTTTACGAATAAACTGTAATAATGCCCGGATCTGAGGGTTTCACCCACGGTTACTGTTAGCGTTTCCTGTTCGGTGTCCACCTCGGTGTTCAGTTCGTACTTCGATTCGTCCTGAAACGATTACAATGGTTATATAAAGATAATTATCGCCTGCAACGCGGGCGTGTAACATATTATGATGAAATGTGCGATTGAAGCTAATTCGTCAAATAAAACTCGTGACTATTCGATGATGGTTTTCCTTTACAATCGTTCGCATCGGTATACATCGAGATGTCCACACACATCGCTCTTTATTGAACGGTTTGTCTTCCATTTACCTTATTTTTTTCCGTCATAACAACCCTTTTTGCTACTGTTTACTCTTGTCTAATAACACACTTTTCGACTGTCTTGCTTTATTCACTCATATCTTCTCCGTTTACATACTATTCCTTATCTTTATATATTTGTTCTAACGTCGACTCACTCATCTTACATCATCTTCCGCATACTACATGTTTACTGACAATAACTGACACTGACTAATTTGTTCACATGTACTTAAATTTATTGTTCAAACTAAAAGCAAAAAAAGATTTTTGGCAAAAAAAATGACATTGCGAAGCATACTGAAGGTGGCACACAACAGATGAAGCAAATTTTTTTCTGATACCTCATACATTGATTTCCCGTTCATTTCGATGAATGTAACGATGATGATCGTACCGATTCAATCTTAAATCATTTCACACTATACCCACGCACGGTGGGAGTATTATACAAACGAAGATGTGGCCACTCACTTTGAGCACCAGTTCGGTCGGCGTGTCCATGCTCAGCCTGCGCTTGAGCATCGTGTCCTCTCCGATTTTCAAACGGCCCACGTGCAAACTGATGACGGACGTGTCGGCTTTGGGGCGAAATATCACCTCCACGCGGCCCTCGTATTCCACGTCATGTTTGGGAACCGTGCCGTCGGCGGCGTACAGCTTCGGCTCCAGCAGCACCTTGTAGCTCTCTGGTTCGACGGCCAAGAACGGTATCTGGCCCTCAGCTACGCCCGGATCAGCCTTCTTTACCAACGAATCACGAAATATGTACTAAATAATGACAATATTAACCCTATCAATGTACGCATTATCTTCTGCCTACGCGATGCGTGAGACTGTATACTACGTACTATTATTACTACATTACAACCAGCGATGTTCGACGAACCGAAACAAAAAAAAAAAAAAAAAAATTAAATTAAAAATCAAGCGATAAAATACTGGCGCGTTAGTCGTCCAGTCATGGATATCGATTTATTTCGATACCGAAAGCCTTACGGTAGATCGTTTGGAAAAATGATTCTGAGAGCGAAGGTCAAGCGGAATTCAGTTGTTTGTAGAAATAAAAATTTCAAGATGATCAAAGTACTGTTTACCGTGTTTTTTATTAAACAATATTTTCATATTGTCACTATATAATTATAATATTTTTAATATATTATTTAATGGAAAGACTTTTAACTATTGGCGAAACGATATTAATTGAATTAAAAATATTACGTTTATAAAATTATAATTCGGCATAAATCGTAAATGAGTTATTCAGCCGATCATAAATCAATTATTTGTAATGACGTAGCCCACGATACTTGTGTTTTAGCAAAAAACGGAAATAATTTTATCGTGCATTTTTTAATAAATAAGGGTAGTAAATTGCTGTTCTCGACACGAGATTTAATGGTATTTATTTCTCTATGGCATATTATATCTTACTCGTGTCATTTAAATGTTGCAATTAAATATAATATATACGTATGTATATGTGTGCGAGTGTATGTATGTTTATGGTAATAACAAAAGCGATTATAGTTATTTAATTTTTCTACGCATAAATTAGTCATTGGTGTATTTCATACAAGTGTTTTAATTTGGTTTTTATTTGTATTGTAACGTGGTATTATCAATATGATTGTATTGTATATTTAAGCTGTGTTTATAAAATGTATTAGTAGCAGCTTCGCACGAAGGAATATAATCTAAAATACATACGTCTGAACATTATGAAACAATCACATTACGACCGACTATTGATCAATAGGAATGCGATTATGTTTAATCGTTTCGTTTTGAAACACTTCGTCGATTGCGTATCACGAACCTATATGTCGTTTTTAATCGCGTGTAAGTATATGCGTGCGCTAAATAATACATGCTCAGCAAAAGCTGTTACGCAGTGTAAAGTTACAATAAAAGAGTTGACGTCGGACCGTCCGGAGTAACTGTTATTGCAATGTCTATAATTGCGTTGTAATCGTTGTACAATTTCAGAAACATAAATTGTTTGTTCAGTATTCGCAATGGCGCCGATTTGTATTTTATTTGGTGGGGCATAGTATAAAAATTGGTTAATACTACCTCCCAAAGAGTTAGAGCAAAATAATGACAGGTTATATGGTTGAATGATACTGTAAATTTAACCATCATAAAATCGCTCGTAATTTATCATTCCAATTTCATCTATTAGGTACATACCTATTCAGCAGCTGTGTTATGCTTAGGTAAAAAAAAATTACCTAGATATAGATAAGATATCTGGATTTAAAATTATTTAGATGTAGATAGATAAAATCAATTTTATCTAGATATAGGTAGATAAAATAATTTTTATCTAGATATTTATATAAGGCATCAACGTTATCATCCGTTTGTAGGCGAACTCTTTTGGTCTTGGGTAATGATTGAATTATGTAACGATCCATTTCAAAATATAAAATATTTCACTAATAAAATAAAATTGAAAGTCATAGACAGAATTATGAAAAATATAAAGACGGTCTGACGATAAACACTGAACACGTTATGGATGTGAGTGCTCTGCGTATAGTACAAATTTTTAGGTCCATTTCCCCAGTACACCCACTTCCAAATTTCGGGTCCAATCCGGTTCCAATCGTTTGTACCTCGTTTGTCCCTGATTGTACCTCTATTCCCTTCGTTTGTACCTCAACAGTTTTTATGTTATAACTGTTTTAATTGTGGGGGTGCTGGGGAAATGCCTGCACCCCCACTTTCGAATTTCGGATCCGATCCGGTCCCAATCGTTTGTACCTCGTTTGTCCCTGATTGTACCTCTATTCCCTTCGTTTGTACCTCAACAGTTTTTAAGTTATAACTGTTTTAATTGTGGGGGTGCTGGGGAAATGTCTGCACCCCCACTTTCGAATTTCGGATCCGATCCAGTCCCAATCGTTTGTACCTCGTTTGTACCTGATTGTACCTCTAACCCCTTCGTTTGAACCTCAACAGTTTTTAAGTTATCCCTGTTTTACTTAGTAGGATACAAGTAAATCACACTTTTACTCTAGAAAATAAAAAACATTGTGTGTAAAGTTTAATTTTGTCTATGATACATACATTTACTTAGTTTAAGCTATCATGTACATTTTCAACATTTCTTAAGTTCGTGTGGTTAAAATTTTTGAAATTTTGTGGAATTTTGCATTTTCCGCATCAGATGTATTTCCATGACTAGTGTAAGCTTAGGCATACATCATATTCAAATTTACAATATATTTTTAATAAAAAACGAATTAAAATACAAACGGTTGAATATTAATATATGTGTATGTAAATTGTTACGAAAGTTATACTGATCAACTTTACTTTAATTCTGTTTTAATAAATTAATACATTTTTATAATAAAATACTCCTTTTAAATATTTTTTTATAAAATTAATAAATTAATTCGTAAAATTATAACAATACATTTAACCGTGCTGTATAAATACAATTTATAAGTGAAATAATAATTATTTACTATAAGTTGTATTCTATTCCAAATATCAGAACCTGAGAATTCAATATATAGTATATAGTCTACACTATATAATATACATATACCATGTACCTACTACCTATATCGATTAATAATTTTATAATAATATATATTTTTTTAGGTAGATTATATCATTAAAATAAATATACTATATAATTAAAATAACATTTTAATTTTGCATGAAGTGCCTATATTATTTTTTATTTGTTTATAGTAGTCTATATAATATTTAATAATTTTAAATTAACATAATGGAGAAATTAAATTAAATCATCTACATATTTTTATACTAATTAGTTATCAACAGGCAACTGGCAACTAGTTACACATGGAATGATTGGAATAATAAAGAAACATATAAAACAACAACACTAGCTATCAAGATGTACAATTTCAGTTACTCACATAATCACATAATCTACAGTCTAACTAATTTTTTTAAAAAAATAAAATATTTTTAAAATTTTTATATATTATTTTTATGATTATAATGTAAATTACGAAGTTATTATGCATTTTTTTTAAGTTCCTTTTTAAAAGAATCTACGAATACTTTTTGGAAGTAACTGTAATCGTACTTGAATCATTTATTTATAAGATATTTAATGCGTATTTCAAATACTTTTAAAAACAAGTGTCTGTATTTATACTTATATGTTTAAAAGTATCTTTTTCAAGATTGCTAACATATAAGTAAAATTTTACTTCTATATTTTATTTTAGATTTCCATATAATTTTAAAATTTTACCAATACCAATTCTATACGAAAAAGTACAATTTCATAAACGTTTGAATGATATTATATACATACATTACTAATTGTATTAGGTACATAATATAATCAAATATTTTATTGGAGGCATTTTTTTATAATTATATTTTTTAATTATTATTCTCTATAGGTAAAGAAAAATATCGAAAAATATACTAGCTTGAAATTAGGAGTAACTCAAATATTTTGATAAGTTTAAGTCGATATCTTATAATTTTATAATAAATAGTATAAATTATAAAAAAAAATTTAGGCAAAGCTGTTTATTATAGAAAATATACGATAAAATATTTCAATAGAGTTCTAATAACCAAATAAATACCACTGAATAAATTTTAATAAGACACTTATTACTTTTTATTAAGAAATAAAATAAATATCTATTTTAAATAGTGAATTCAAAAAAATTACATATATAATTTATTAAAACAGAATTAAAGTAAAGTTGATCAGTATAACTTTCGTAACAATTTACATACACATATATTTATATTCAACCGTTTGTATTTTAATTCGTTTTTTATTAAAAATATATTGTAAATTTGAATATAATGTATGCCTAAGCTTACACTAGTCATGGAAATACATCTGATGCGGAAAATGCAAAATTCCACAAAATTTCAAAAATTTTAACCACACGAACTTAAGAAATGTTGAAAATGTACATGATAGCTTAAACTAAGTAAATGTATGTATCATAGACAAAATTAAACTTTACACACAATGTTTTTTATTTTCTAGAGTAAAAGTGTGATTTACTTGTATCCTACTAAGTAAAACAGGGATAACTTAAAAACTGTTGAGGTACAAACGAAGGGAATAGAGGTACAATCAGGGACAAACGAGGTACAAACGATTGGGACCGGATCGGATCCGAAATTCGAAAGTGGGGGTGCAGACATTTCCTCAGCACCCCCACAATTAAAACAGTTATAACTTAAAATCTGTTGAGGTACAAACGAAGGGACTAGTGGTACAAACAGGTACAAACGAGGTATAAACGATTGGAACTGGAATGGACCCAAAATTTGGAAGTGGGTGTACTGGGGAAATGGACCTCAAATTTTTAATAAATAACGGACGTTTCACGCTTGATATTTATTTTGTTGTACAATAATATTATCACACATCAAAGTACGAATTCATTGAATTGGGGTCCGGTAATGACAATTATTTAGAGCACATGATTACATGAACAATGGACATAATTTTTGTATAAATATTGAATTTAAGGCGGTCGAATGATGATGGAAAATGATCAAATTTTTTGTAGGTATAGCGTAGTGCGTATTGTAATATTGCTATTTTCTTATCGAAAATTATTTCTGTATTTTAGTATTTATAAAGCATCTATCGCGCAACTGCAATAATAACAAGTTTAAATCTATAGTACGTTATCTTTGTTCTAATATTTTCGTAAATGCTCTAGTAATACAGGCTTAAGACTTACTCGTATGGGCCATACTATGAAATTATAAATAATTCTCACCTCCAATGCATATTATGTAGGTAATATATGTATATTACATAATAAATTGTCATTGTTCATAATTAATAATAAATGCTATGTAAAACTATTTTAGAACCAATTTTTGCTAGTAAATATACAAATGAAATTGCTTATTTAGTTATTTATTTTATATTGAATGATAAAATTGTAGATTAGTTATTACTAATGATTAGCTACAGATTTTGTGAATTATCTAGATACATTTATTTAGATGGCTATGATTTTTAACTAGATGAAAATTAGATGTAAATTTTATTTTTATCTAGATGAGATAAAGATATGAAGTTTTTATATCTAGATAACATATCTAGATAAATTTAACTAAAGCACAACACTGTTCACCAGTGGCGTATCCGAGGGGGGGGGGGGGTTATAACCGACAGCCCACACTATTAAATCTATTTTGAAATACGATTGTATTTATTGTTATATGTGCTGCTTAAAACATAATGATAATATTATAAATTATGATCGAGTAAAATGCCTCATATTTTATCATATTCGAAATGATAATTCTAAATTAGGTATTAATTATTACCTATTTACCTTACTTATTGCTTACCTACTTCATAGTGGTTTAGAAAAAAAAACACTTAATATCAATTTAAAGCATATATAAATATAGTTATAATTATTTAAATATTAAATACGTTATTAAAATTAAAAAAACGTAAATTAAAAAACAGTTTATTTCATGTTTTAAACAACTGTAATTTAAAAAAAGATGTTTCAAAAATATTTTACGAGGCTATTGATAATTTAAGTAACTATCTTAAATGTTTAAAAGATGTATTTGCATGATGTATAATTACTTTTAAACACTGAGAACTGATAGGCGTTTAGCTTCATCATGTGTGCGAAATAGATATAAATATCAATATACGTCTTTATACTTGATATGGTATAAAGTAGTGGTCCCTATTTCACGTGTACACGTTTTCACGCATTCACGTGAAATTAACTTTCGGAATTATTAAACCGTGTACTTAAAAAATCCGTAAACACGTATAATTAATTCACGTATTTACGTGTTAAAAAGTTTTAATATTTACTTCTTCATTGTTGCATATAATAATTAAATTTATCCTAGGGTTAAGGAATATTTTTTTTTCATAATGATATGCAATAATTAATTATAATAAATATAATAAAAATAATACATTTTAACAATGGAAACAATTTAAAAATATAAAAAACAAGCACGAAATAATATAAATAATAATAAGAATACTATGGTACTTGTATTTTATTTTCAACAGTTGATTTAAAAAAATGTAGTCTTTTTTTTTTTAATGCTTCCTCTTTCAAAATGTTATAATTGGGTTTTATGACGGCCATAAATTGACGGAATCCAGAGCTTGAACAAAATGACAGGCTAATTGGTTCATATAAATAAGTTTAGCAAATACTTTATGAATTGATTTTGTTCTTTCAGGATCGTATTTACAATTAGTTTCAGTATCTTTAGTAGGTGCCAAAATACGGCGACGTTTTCTAGGTATTCCATTATTTTGACTAGCATTTGAAGATGAAGATTCATTGTTCGTTAGTAAAACTATTTATTGAGAAGAGTTAATTGCAGCGAGATTATTGTCTTGTAAAGAGTCAATTAATTCAAGGTTATTGGATGAATTTAACCTATAAATACGTGTGTTCAAATAAGTTGAAAATATAAGACTAATGTAGGAAATAAAATTTTTTTTTTCAAATTTTATAAAATAAATGTTTTAAATGTTTTATAAATACCTATTTGCTTCTTATTATTTCTTGGAATTTTTTTTATAAAATTATATATAATATTATATAAATGTTCAAAAATTTAAAAAAAAATATGCAAAAAGTCTAATGCTTGGAACGAATCAAAAACCTTCAAGGAATAACAATGTAGTGCACCAATTGAACTACTACGCATTTTAAGAGTTTGGTGTTTATATTGGTTATATAATTTTACAGAATTAAATAAAATTAAAAACTAATTTACTGTATGAATAACTAAAAAAAAAAATGTATTAATTGAAATTGAAATCTAAAATTTATAAATATAATATATTAAGTGTTTATCATATATTATATTATTTAATATAATCTCATATTGCATAATATGTGCAAGATTAAACAAACATACGGAATGATAAATCTAAATTAAATAAGTCTAAAAATAAATTTGTACAAAAATGTTATATTACAAATAATTTACGCGCGAATAATCAACGTTCAACTGTATTACTAAATACATACCTGAACCTCCTAGACGTCGATTGCTCTGGTTTATTGACACTATGTATTATTTTTAAGTATCTTATTAAAGACCCTGTTGTTCCACCAATACAACAATATTGATTATTTTCTTCTTCATCACACAATTCACAAAATGCTTTATCCTTTTTCGTTTCGCATAATACCATACCCAACTTTTTTTTTACCCATTATTAACTCGCAAAAATTAAAAAGTAATATTTGAAGAATATTCTTCAAATGGAATAATTTTGACTGTATTCATACTTGATAAAATTTCTTCTGCTAATCGAATTCATCTATTATTGATAAAATTAACTGCATACTATATCAAGAGTGTTAAACCGGTGTATGAACATACAAACATACTGTCAAAATAAAAAATAAATCGATGATAAGTACTCATTTTATTTGATATTAGGAGGTATAGGTACCTAACTTATAACAAAAGTAAATAATAATCAGATAATTCAATCGACAATCGCTGTACATAAAGGCCAGTTACTGTATATCCGTACGACCGTGTGGTGTATTCGTGAATACGTGAATAACACAAATTCACGTCAACACGGACAGTAAATTCACGTGTATCAAATATACGCGATTGTAAATTTTCCATTCACGTGAACACGAACTCCGTATTCAAGTACATATTAATTCACGTTTTCAAACGAGACCTCTAGTATAAAGACATGCATTGATAGGCGAATTGCTCTATCGCATCATAGTATTCTACCATCTACAGATCGACTGTTATTTAATTTGTACATTCCTAAGATTTACTAATTAGTATGTAAATTTATCCACCAAACCCACCCTGCATCCGCCCAAACACCAGACACCCACCACCATAGTTAGATGAAGGGATGAACTGCCTCATAAAAGTACATATTCGGCGCCACTGAGTGTTTGTATACATGGCGTAATGATACGCACAAGCGTTTGATTATATTATTCGACGTACCAGCAACGAGTAATCGATTGTTTCCACATCATTCGTGTGAATTCAAAAATATTATAGTTTAGTGTTGTTATAACACGTATATCACGTGCATACATTGTAACGATGTGTGAGAGTACTGAATGCATAATTTTTATTTTCGAAGTTCTGCGCGCACAGACGTACAGTCGAACAACTGTCGATACAACTAGACAATTACTGCACAACTGCTGCAGTAGATTTACAACTCTATCGGCCTAGATATTTATGTGCAAAGGTACTTGTTCGACAGTTGTTATTATCGAACCGACACGTTGTAATTAAATAATACTATCGCTTCGACACGCGTGGCAAAAAGCGGCAAGCTCGATTGTAATCGTATTTTGGTGAGGAAACGGCAGGAAACAGAAGAAAATCGAGGTTAGGTTAATCTCTTGTTTTCAGTCGTGAGCGAAGACAGATATGGTTCATATCGTTTGTATACAGCATTATTGGAATATTGTGATTAACGCAGTCAATTACAGATGTAATATAAATGACGTATATTTCACGTCACTTTTCACCCCATTAAATCGTATTTTATTCCATCCCAAATGCTATCAAAACTGTAGTTCGCATCTCCATCGACATCATCACCCGATCATCTCGCATTATAGAACATGAAAACGATATTTATACGAGTACTGTATGCGATAAACATCGCAGTGAGAACAATGTGCACTTTTAAAAATATAGTTTTTTTTTAGTATTTATATTACTACGTCCGGCAAGTTTCGTACGAGTTACGCGCGTACAAAGTATTATTGTTATTATTGTGCTCGAGTTGATAAAAAAGTCCGGTTTCGGCGTAGCTCGTCGACTTCACTCGGGCTCACGGGTTTCACCCGTCAGTATAAAATAATTAATATTGTACAATAGTACAGTGTGCTGTGTTGCGTTACCTGTCTGAACTGCCGTTCGGCCGTGTACCTTCCGATAAACGCGGAGAACGCGGTCAACAGGAACACGATGATAATGAGCAGGATAAGCTTGGTCCTGTTGAGGAACACGCCGCCCTCGCGGTCGTATTCGATCTCGTTGAACGTGGTCACTCCGTCCGGTATGTTATGGCCCCGGTGCCGGGCTTGCAGCGTGGACATTCTCAGCGTTTCGCTGTTGTTTCAACGGAAACAGCCGGCAACAACAATAGTATGACAATTGTACAGCGATACCGTATGCAATTGCACTGTTAGGGACCACGCAGGGTTGGTAGGGTTTCGAATACGGTGTAATTATTTTCTATGCGAAAGAAAACAGTTTTTTTCTGCAGTAGACGATAAACCGGATAGGAGAAGGGAAAATACTGAAAACCGGAAAGGGAAGACCAAACGCGGAGGAAAGGTAAAATGATGAATAAAAAACTACTTATTAAAATTCCACGTGAAACACCTAACCGCATTGGTAACGGTATAAAAATGCGATGTGACCAGTCGTACTTACGCGTTGTTGGGATCGTGTCTGCGAGATGCCATGTACGCGCATATGCGTGTCGTTGTCGTCGTCAATACGTGTTATTATTATTTTATTTTTTTATTTTTACCCGTTATTATTGTTTTTTTTTCCCCGCATAGGTTTCAGTCACTGCCGTGTGACACGTGAGGTGGGGAGAGCCTTTTGGGTTATCTCCGCACGCGCATGTACATATACAGGGTGTGTTACAATGATAGATATAATATATAATTGCAATACGCCTGCCCGTAATGATTGACATGTATTAATTACGGTAAAACACTGCTAACATGTCAAACGCGTGATATCATTGCACTCCGGTGGAGTAATCTTGGCGATTATTCGTAAATCCTCGTGCAACATCCTGTACACACACACGAGTTAAAACGCCGCGGCCGCGGTCTCTTTACTGTATAAGTAGTGAGCACACATTTTTTATACACCGGCTGTGTAAATAACGTGTGACATGTATTTAAATATGTAAATAAACACATGAACGAGTGAGTGGTGTATGTGTGCGAACCTTTGTTTGTGCGACCGGGTGCGTGGCGTTTACCGGTGAATTTTTTTTTCGCACACCTTATACAAGGTCATAATGACATAATTATTACTAGTTACCGCAGCGGTAGCCGAAAGCTTCACCGTAGGCAAAATTATTATGGTTGCACGATTTACAACTACAGTGCCGTTATAATAAAACACACGCTGAAACGTACAGTCATACCGGAGTACAAGTACAAACACCGTATACAATCACATCCAGTGATACTATACCAGGGTACCAAAACGTTTTTATATCAGATTTCAATGTCAAAAAAACTTTTTAATCTTAAAAAATATCATATATGGTTATACCAGTGTCAAAATGTTTAAATAAAAACAAAACTTCATTTTTAACCTACCTGCAGTATTTAATAAATGTGAAGAAAAATGAAGTTTTTTAAATTTAAATTTACATAATTAAATGAATTTAATTTCAAATTTCAGGCCGCAATTCGTATATAACCCAAAAAAAAACTTGGACCGCAATTCGTACATACCCCAAAATAACTTGGGCAGCAATTGGGAAGAAATTTTTGCCTCGGGACGCAACTAACTAGTAGCCACCCTCTGAAATTATACGTCGGATGTTGTCGGCGCGGAACCCGTATGGTCTGCCTCATCAAAAATAATTTCGGTGAACACTGATAAAACATTAGTAATACACCATACATAAGTTATGAATTGACAATACGTACATATTTTACACATGGTATGTGCATTTTATTGTTGTACAACAACTATGATTGCTTTATTTATAAGTTATGAGAATTACAAAAAGAAAATATCGTTAAAGGCAAGGGTGTATTGGTACGTATACGCATGGGTATACGGCGTATATCCATCAGCAAATTTTCGGCGAACATCTAATGTAAATCATTATTTTACGGGTATACGCTTCTAAAATAATTCGAAAATAAAAAAAACTAAAATAATAATTTAATATAATAGTTAATTTAATAGTTCATTGGAAAAAATTGTCATGAACCATGAAATTGATTGAAATATTTATTTGTTGAATATTACAGTGTACGCTGTGTTCAATGTATTTTGTGAAATGTAGTGAATAACATTGAATAAAATAGTATGGAATGTGGACATTCAGTCCATGGTTCTTAAATCTGCATCATGCAATTTGTAACGCACTGCAAATGTATATCTTGTGTTATAATTTATAGTCTTAATAGAAGTTATAAACATGTAATTAAAAAGGATTAATTAAATGTTTTCGAACGTATCGAAAGAAAACAATTGACGAGCGAAGCGAGAAAATTTATTTTAGGATTAATTTCCAAATTTTTTTGGTACGTATACCCACAAATATATTTACCGATACATCACTGGTCAAAGGTGTAATGTATATATATATACAGGGCCGGATTTAGAACAAGTGCCGCCCTAGGCCCTTTTAAATATGCCGCCTCTACCCCAAGAAAAAAAAATTGTAATTATTACAAATAAATTTATTTCATTTTAAAGAAATTAGGTCAATAGTCATTATAAACAAAACAAATAATAATTATAAATCCTAATTAGGCATTATCAGTATACATTTTGAATCTTAATCTTAAAATAATCTTAATAATCTTTAATCTTATACCTAGTAATACTTAATAGTTAAACTTATACCTAATCATAACCTATGTTATCTATAACATTTTACGACGAACTTTTTTAGACGCGAAATCGTCGATTATATCATCATAATTTATACTTCGAAGCATCTCAGATTCTATGTGTAGTATTGATGTCGCGTTTAATCTATCTGACTCCAAAGTTGAACGAAGATGCGATTTTACTCTTTTCAATGCTGAAAACGACCGCTCTGCTGTACAATTTGTTGCAAACGTGCACAAATACATACGTAACGCTGTTGTGACGTTCGGATAAATATCTATTAAATCATTTGTATACAACATCTTACAAAGTTCTTGGGCGTTTCTTTTTTTATCAGATTTAAAAAAAAGATGATCACGCAAATGAAGACATTCATTTGTAAATGATTCTTCAATATCATTAGGATATTGTTCTATTAGTGCCCTAGTTTTTTCAGAAATTATTTCCTCGTCAAAACTACAAATATTTGTAAGAAAATCAAACTTGACACATAAATTTTTATATGAACTGCCTCGCCTTACGAGTTCAGCATTCAATTTATCCAATATAACGAAGAATACATTTATTCTGAAATCTTCCTTGCCTGTTTCTGTGATCACTTCATTCATTGTTTCGTCGAATTGACGTTTCTCTTAACAGTTCTCCGCTTGTCTTTTTTGTACTGCATTTCACCGCATATTTGTATAGCTTTTCCTTCATATTCTTCAAAATTATTTCTAATTCTAGATATGTACTGCTCTAAGGATCCATATAATTCAACAATCATTCCTAACTCAATATTAACTGATTGAAGTTTTTTATTAACTATATGAAACCTTTCTAATACTTCATTCCAAAAAACAGTCATAAAGCACATTTCTATAGTATTAAAAGGTTTCAAAAGAACTGAAGCGTCAAATTTTGTTACAGGTTTTTCATTGGCATCGTCAATAATAGCCTGTAAAGCGTTTTTAATTTCACTCCAAGAAGTACATAAAGATTTACCCGCTTCGTATCTTGCTGACCATCGGGTTTGAGACAAACTTTTTACACACTTAGACTTTTTTAAATAAAATAGTAAAATTTCCCAACGATGGGTAGATGCTGTGAAAAAGTTATATAATTCTTGTAGATATCTAAAATATGTTGTCGATTTTTCACAGCAATCCACGGCAGATATCCCCACAAGATTTAGGGAATGTGCTGAGCAAGGGACATAAATGGCCAACGGAATAACTTCTTTAATTCTGGCTTGAAGGCCAGTGTATTTACCAGCCATGTTACTGGCATTATCGTATGACTGCCCGCGGCAATTTTTAATATCCAAATTATATTGATTAAGTGTATCAAAAACTGCATCAGCAAGTTGTTCAGATTTATGCCCAGTATTGGCAATAAACTTTAAAAATCGTTCTATAGGAGTACCATCTTTTGAAATGTATCTTATGATAAAAGACAACTGATCAACATGGGATACGTCGGGCGTCGAATCAACGCTTATCGAAAAATACTTTGAAACTTTGACTTCTTCAACTATTTGTTTTGTAATTTTTTCTGCCATAATTTGTATAAACTCTCCGTATGTCTGTGAAGATAGATACGATGTATTACCACTACCGATTTTACCGTAATGGCGAATATGCTCTGATAGAAAGGGATCAAATTCTGCTAAAAGCTCTAATGTCATAATGAAATTACCGCTATGATACGACCCAAATTTTTCTTCACTGCCTCTCAATGGTAACCCTCGAATTACTAAAGAACGTACAGTAGCAACTATTCTTTTTAAAATATTTCGCCAATAATTGGTTTCTTGTTCTAATTGCAAAACAATTTCTTGGTTTATTTTACCTGCAGTTTTCCCCCTTTCGATTAATGCAACTGTTGAAGTTTTATGAGGAATAGAATTTTCGTGATCGTTTAATTTTCGTACAGCATTTTTCCAATCATTAAAACCAATAGTTACTAATGTTGATAAATGTGCACTTCCAAAGAGTCGACATGGTGCACAAAACACTGTACCAGTAGATTTCGAAAACACTAACCATGGTCGTGACTGTACTTCACCATTTATACGTGTTCTAACAAATAATGATTTATTTAAAAATCTATTTTTGTCAGGATACTCACGTTTAGAACATGTAAAATCATCATTTAAATTTTGATTTATTCCGTGTTTTGCCACATAATCGCGAGTTACATCATTAATAATCCATTTAGCCGGATCATTATAATCAATATAAAATGTAGCCGGATCCATATTTAAAGTAGAAGTTGTTAAATTATTAATGACCAAATCCGATTCGCACTTACTCGTTTCAATCTCTTCTAAATCATGTTGATGTTGTTGACCATTATCAGGTGCATTCAAAGAAGACGGTGTAGCAGGTTTAAAGAAAGTACTTAGTTTAGGTATTTTATTTAGAACTTTACTCTCTTTATATTCTTTATCTTTGGCTCGCTTTTTATACTCTGAACCACTAAAACGTTTACGACCGTCACTCATAGTGAAAAAATGCTAAATACTGTAAATTATTAATTATTATTTATTAAATATATTATGTTGTAATATGCACTCCCGACAATGACGAACAATAAACTGAAATGAATTGTGGTCGTGTGCGATGTGGATACACAATATCTTTAGCCAATTTCTATATATATTATATTTTTATCGTAATTACTTTTAGGAACAACTTATATTATTATATACCTAGGTAGGTATCTTATCTTTATAGCTCACATTACGAGAAAATTGATTTCGGGTTAGTGACATTTCAGTTTCATGCGCCCGTATATTTTACATACAGATATCTAAAAAAAAATCATATAAATATTTCATGCATTCATATGATTCTTTTTTTATTTCTTACAAAATTTGCCGCCCCAAAAAATTTGCCGCCCTAGGCCCGGGCCTCACGGGCCTAGGCGTAAATACGGCCCTGTATATATATATATATATATATATATATATATATATATATATATATATTATATAATATTTAAATTATGTAATGTTATTTTACATAATATTGATTGCTAAATACTACATTTGAAAACTTTTCAAATCTTATGCTAATTTAAATAACGCAAAACGCTAAATGTAGAACACTAAATTGTTCATAATGTTTTGATTGTCAATAAAAGTAAACGGAAAATTTTTTTATTGTTTAAATTTTTATAACGTTTAACGCTCAATTGCTTATAACGTTTAAATGTCTCATAATAGTAAAAAATATTTATTACTTTGATTTAAACCCTGTATTATACTAAAAATAAAATATTGGAAATAAAATATAAAGAGAAAACACTATAAAATGAAACATTGATGTGAATGATATCATAATACTCGTACACGAAAAGGATTAAAATAAACACATTTTGAAGTCGAATAAATTAATTTCTTTAGCATAGAAATTGTACTTTAATAATACTACTATTAAGCATATTATTATGATACCGGCCGGTTTACGTAAAAATGTACCTTTCTCTTTTCTGCCAATTAGTAAATTGGTTAATTCCTTTTTTCGCTAAAATCATACTTTTTTTTCAGGCAACCTAAAATAGTTAGTTAAGGATTTGAATTAAGTATTAAAATATTATATATATATATTTTAAATTAACTTAATAAATTACACATATGTCGGTATAATAAAAAAAAAAAATTCAAGATTTTAATAACTTTTTTCGTTTTACATCAATTACTTTTTTTCACATAAATAAATGTCATATTATTATTAATAAAAATATAAGGAGTCATCATTATGTGCACACAAAAGTTACGTTAACAAACGTTTGTAAAAATTACAGACTGTTAAAAGTTTTTGAAAACCAGTCGATTACTGAATGCAATCTACTTGATAATCTGAGTAAAGTTATTTTACGAAGTTTTTCATACACTTCTATCGTTGAACAATGAAAAATATTGATTTTTATGTAAGTAAATAAATTTATATATTATTTATAAAAAATTGAATTTAAAATGTTCCTGTTTTCTTAGCTTTATTTTTTTAAAAAAAATGTCTGTGGGATAATCATCGCATATTCTAGAACATGGGATTTCCCCTTATCCACTGACAATATTGTATACAACTTGCGACGATTCGCGGTGCGTTGTTTACATCACCACATGTCTATTAAATAATTTTGTTAGGAAGAAAACTTGGACGATTTAATTATTATTCAATACAACTTTAAGCAATTTTTTTACGCAGGAAAACTGTTTGTTGGTTCGTAAACTGTTTATTCGTTACAGCAATTACGATGTATGAGCAGTGCACGCAAAACGCACGTCGTGGATGTATAAAAAACACCAAAAAAACAATTTGTCATCGTAAAAAAAAAAAGAACGTGTTTTCAGTATTTTTATTCGTTGATAATGATGTATACGTATCTATAAGTGCGATATCGCGCAGTCACAAACAGACGCATTACATTAATACGATTATCTACTTAGACGCGGCGTTGTCTTCGTTGCAACTCGTTTGCGCACTTTCAAAATTTTTTACCTGAAAATCGACCACTCGTTTGCGCACGACGAAACTAGTCATTTACCTGAAAATAGATATATCGTTTTCGCACAAGTTGATTATGGAGGTACCGAACGATTTTTACGTTGGTCGTTATCAGTTATCACGTTTCGGAAACACCGACACACACATAACTTGGTTACAAATATTTAACATTATGATAATAGTCATTGGCGTAACTGGGAAAAAACCAAAGGGAGGCAATATAATATATTTATTATTATCAAAACCCTGACACCCCTCCCCCTCGCCAGTTAAAACATATTTTTATTGTATGTATTTTATACACTATATCAAATTGTTTGATTTTACATAAGTCTTTTTACTCATTTTATGGTTTAGATAAACATAAATTGTAATTTGTAGCATGTACTAGGTACCAATATTGTTAAATAATATCCATAAGAGTTCATTAATAAAAAGTGCTATTTGTACTGTTGGATTATCTGGGGGGGGGGGGCAAAATTATACCTTTATCTCTCAAAAAAATGGTCAGAGGGGGCACTTCCCCTCCTTCCCCCCACAATTACGCCACTGATAATAGTATATAACTGTGATATTAGTACATCACCAAATAATAAATACAAGTGATAACATAATACCAGCATAAGTTTAGGATAAAAAAAATGGTTTAAGATTTCCCTATTTACTTCTGAAGCAATTACGTCAGAAACTAAAATCTGCTATGGTGAACGGGGAGGGGGAGAGATCGCCCCATTCGCCCCCCTCCGAATCCGCCCCTGACGCAATCGAGTTGTGCATTTTTTCGCAAACGAGTTGTAGCCCGTTGTCATTGCTATTGTTGAGGTGTTTGTTTATGCAATATAAACGACGCCCGCGGCACGTGTCAGGTATTAACTAACGAAATGGGCGTAATAATAATACGCTGAGGGTATGACGATCAGTCATGCGAATTAGTGTGTTAAAAATAACGGAGTGTACTTATCATGATACTTTATCAGACAACGTCAATTAGAATTTACTACAGCCAAACATACAAATATAAGTTACAATGATATCGTGTGCCGATGTTGTTTGTTCATAAATATTCTAATAATAATAATGACGCGCGTACGATGAGAAAATTCGAACATGTACGTTATACTAATTTTACGGATGGGTAAACCTTGAGAGGAAGCTAAAACGATCAACGGATCAAAATCATTCCATCGACGTTATAACTCGCAGTCTTAAACTTGACATCATTACAATTTGCGACAACGGATACAATAAGCATATGAATGTAGAACAAAAAGAAACAATACAAGTGACGTGAAAGTTTGAAATCAGTAGCTATGCCCATGCTTCTAAAAATCATTCGAAAAGCACTAAAAAAAATATTTCTTCAACAGACCTTATCGAACACAAAATTTAAATGTATTTTTTTATTTTATTATATTGTTTTAGAATAATCCACATGGTTATTTGCTTACAAATATTTAAAGGGGTGTATTTAGATTATTCAGGTATACGAAATGATATTTAAATTTCATTAATTTGTACAATTCGATTTATTTTAAGAAAGTGAATGTTTCCTTGGTGCCTGAATAGATTTAGTAAGGGTTTATTGGGTACTATAAAGTATACTAAAGCTTATCTGAAATTTAGTGTAAATGTATTAATATAGTATACCGATATTCTAATATATATTTTTTCGACGAAACCCCAACGAACGACGATGACCCGAAATTGACTTTAATTTTTGTTTGGAGCAAAAAAACAAACTAATAATATAATACGTGCCTTCTGTCGATGTGATTCTAACACTAATTTACGTCAAACGAAGGCGGTTCATAAATTGATTTTATAAATCTATATTTTCAGTTTTTTACACTCGCGAGTACTAGTTTTTCATGGGGTTATCCACGTGAAATCGATTCCTCCTTCCTCCAACATATCGTGATTTACATCTCGTTAAATACGTATTACATAAACGTGTGTACACACTGCGGTAGAGGCACATTTATTTATAGATTTTTTTTTTTTTTAATATCAGAGTTTTTGATTGAAAGTATATTTTTGTGTAGAAAACTTCAAAATTCCATTGTAATAAAAAATTTGGCGTAATTTTTATTACCATAACAATTATTGCTGTTTATCATCAAAACCGCTGAATTCTTATGCATTTTTTTTCAAGAAGCAATTCTATTATATTAAAACTAAATATTAAATAAAAAGAAAATATATTAAAAATAAATTCAGCTCACGTTAATAAAGTAATAAAATGTTTTTATAATATTCAAATTAATAAAGTAATCAAGTGCAAAATAAATTATCTCGTATAGTATATGTACAGGAAAATATAGTTTTTAAAAAACGTTGTTATTAATAACCGCACCGGTGGCAATAATGTTTTCCAAAAGTTTTGCGGTATTCTCGGATTACTTGCATGTATATTTGAGCGCAGTGCACACGGAATAACGTTTAAACACCAATCGGTTTGCCGCTGTGCCACGGAACAATCTAAAATAATATAAAGTCCTATTCACAAAGCCGAAAGATTAGCTTGATTTTCTGTCAAAAACACTGCAGTTGTCGTAATAATGAAAGCGATTTGTTAACCGTATCACAATAATATACCTTGGACTGGAGATTGTTCTTCAAAGAGTTTTTTTTTCTCTTCTTTCTTTCTCTCGTTTCTAACATTTCTCTTTACTCGCGTACGTTATGACACCCAGTTTTCTGTAGTGTGCGCCATGAGAATAAAATGCTTTTGAAAAGCATGTATTATTTTTGAAGTGAAATTTCTATACGCGCGCTGGGAGTAAATTTTCAAGGTCGCGGCACACAGGAATGCAGCGAAAATTCGTCACGTTTTATACTAATACTCGTATGCGCGTCATTTTGTAGGAGACAGCAAACGCAGACACTGATAGTAACGTAGGCTGACGTCGGCGCGCGGCCTACGTTATGTACCTTTATTTTATACCTGTACACACGAATGCGCGTGACATTAAGAAAACCAAATGTTCATCTAATTTTTTTAAGTCAGACTCATTACTTCTAAAATTACCATATTTATAAAAATTTATTTATTTTTTTATTACTTACTATTACTAACTATTTAGAATTTACTGTATATTACATTTGATTAAACTGTGATATTATTATACATACAGAAATATGTGATTTGTGAAGCATGAACAGTGATATTTTAAACTTGAAATAAAAAAGTATAGGCAGATAATTTTAACGGGCAAGTATGCAAATTTTTAATTTTTCCTTTACTACATGGATAATGTTTCTTACAGCTAGGGGCTTCGAAAAATCGATTTACCCAGGGCATCCGAAAGTCTAAATCCGGCCCTGTTTCCCTCCCTTTATAGATCTTCTCATTTTGATTACTAAATAATTCTCTGCAAAGACAAATAATAAAAATGAAACCTCTACGACAGTAAATGTAGATTGTACATTAATAGTTTGATATCATCACGACTGTTGTCGAGGAAGTTTCACTTCTATAACCTGTTTACGTTGCAGATATACTCGTATTATGACTGTTTTTTTTTCACTCTAAACTTGGCACGAATGAAAAAAATCATAAAAATTCTTAATCAATGTTTCTCACCTTTTTTTTTTTTTATTAAAAGCCTCCTTTAGATTTTCAAAAAATTTCTCATTGATTTCTCCAGTATTTTTCTAAAAAACTTGTAATTTAATTATATAATCAGCCATTTAAAGAAAAAAACAATTATTTTACTTATAAATTAAAAATTATTAATTTTTTTTTATATACTATTAAAATATTATTTAGAATTTTTTATCATAAAATGATTACTCAAAAAATACATTTGAGGTTAGGGACTGACTTGAGGTTGATGTTTTACTACTAATCTATATCTGGCCCAATAGATAACAACATATATTGGAATTGAGTAAGGATGTTGGGCCTCACTAAAACTATTTTCGTCCTGGTAAGTTGACTGAAAATACATTAATTAGTTATTCAACTTATTTTCGAGTTGAAGTTGTATATAGTTTTTGGTTTGATCTAAAATAAATTATTTAAAAATAATTTAAGTAATAATTATTTAAGTAATAAGCTAACATCTTTAAAATTTTAACTCTTGACTTGGTGCATTAAGTATTAGTCAAAAAAATAAAATAATATAAAGGCTGATATCACAACTATATTCATCTATAGCATAACAGATGTTTTAGGTTGCGGAAAGTTGTATGAAGTTAACAATTATGATAATGATAACTTCAAATAATATAGAGGATAAAAACCGTCTATAATTATTTTATATTTTCACTGAAATCGTTATATTTGTAATGTTTATCTTAAAAGACATATTCGTCAAGTTAAGGGTTAAAGAGTCTTTTTTTCTGAAGATTTTTGTCTTACCTTTGACAATTGGATTTGTTTTATTTTTATTTTTGAATTTCTTCCTCGACTCGTTGTCTTAAATATCGTAACATGCAGGGGAATAAATATGGGGATTAAAATAAATGCACAATAATACACGAGAGACAATACAAATACGTGTTTATGTGTCTATATGTAATACGGTTTTTTTGTCGTTTTTATTTTTTTATTCCTTCTAGATTATACGAATGTATTACAATAATAAACAGTCGTAAACAAATAAGTCTAACAAAATTGTACACATCACAGTCTATTGTAATCGGAAAAAAAAATTAACATTAATATTATTATGTCTTACGCAATATTATTATTTGACTTTTCCTACACCACAACATAATAACATAATAATTACATCGAAAACTTTATACTTTTGTTCGCAAACCGTTATAATAATTGCATCTTATGTTGTATAAAATATAAATACGAGTATGCATACTTTCATATTTATTATTAAGCACACGAGTGAGAAAAACAACGAGTGTCATTCATGCGACTCCTAAACACATTACAATATTATACAATATTATCATATTACATTATGCTATATAGTTCTATGTAACTATACAGTTTCACTTATTATTATTGAAAGGCTTATACGCTTTAAATCTACTACAACTTAAACACAACCGCCGTGACCGGCACAACGGTTTGCGGTATCGAACCGTCAATAATATTAATTGCTATGCCTTTTAAAGAGTATTATATCCGTGGACGTTGTTCGTATTGTAAGTAGTAATAAGAATTTAGAAAAAATAAAAAACCAATAAACAAAGTACGCCGTAAATAAATAGCCATTGAGCAATAACAATTTTATATTATAGTTTTATAATAAGTGTGTTTCGTTTTCCACCGGTTTTTAGATATATTTATATGTGGAATTCCAAATTTGGTTCCCGTTATTTCAATCGCAGCTGATTCATATAAAAATGTCGTGTTCACGTAACATTTACGACACTGTGCTTAACGGATCGTATTTTACAAAATCTTACTACGTGTGTGTGTTTTCGAGTACACTAAGCTTTCAATTGAAAGTATAAATAATTACGAACCATGTTTGAGTGGCGCGTACGTAATTCATTCGAATGATTTTTAAGCTTTATTTTAATTTTAAACTATACACATTATATATATGAATATTGTTTCGTTTTGTTGAGCGATCAAAAATGAACAAAATAATAACGAATCGAACGATGTTTGATGATGTTTCAATAATTTATAATACAACTTTAGACGAATAGCATGCATTATGACGTAATACTATAATCGGATCATTACTTGTAATACTGCGATTTGATATTTGACTTTGGAGAGAGCATATCATTACAATCGTTAATAATATAAGGGTAAATTCAATTTCACCGTGTTGCGTTTACGGGGTGCGTTAAAAAAAGTAAAAAACGTTCGGCTCTTATGAATCGAACGAAATATAGGGGTATAAACGAGAAAAATAAAACGAAAAAAATTCTCGAATAACCTTTGCGAACCATGAATACAGAATAATTCGTAAACATTAGTTACATTTTTTATTATTTTTATACTTAACGACACGGACAAACGATCGACATATTATTAGGCATACACAAATTATCTATTTAACAAAATTATAACTATTGTTGATAGTGTCGCATCAACGAACGCAACAATGTAGAGGGTCACGTCACGTGTACAGTCCGTTTTATAATGTATTTTGGCAGTTTTTCTGTACACTATAACGTTCGGTTATTTATCCCTCCCCCTTCTCCTCCGGTAATAAACATCGTGTACACAAAACGCAAACGATTTCGAATCTAACGTGAAAAAATAAAACGATGCATTATACACGTTTAGAATAAATAAACTATGCATTTATTACTAACACGAGATGGGCTACAGAAAATATTATTATTTTTAAGGCACTCTACGCATGATCTATTTAAAAAAAAAATAAAAAAAAAAAATGATAATTCCTCTTGCATTTACATACCATGTACGTACAAAATGACAACAGTGTATATATATATAACTATAATATTAAATAATATTATAACAACAGTTAGAATTATAATAATTATAATAATAATAAAAACAAAAACCGCGTACGAAACAATGTATCGCTAGTGGGTTACGTACAACGCGTCCGTTATCAACGAAATTGTAATGTTTTACGTGCGCGGTAGGTTTATTCTATTAAAATTTGAAAACACGCATGCATTTCTCGTACGGCGTACTCGTCCCGCGAGAATCCACTAATTGAGTAATTTTATTTCACGTAACTTTTCCATTATCCCTTTAGAAATGGTAAGAGTTAGCGAAACACCCTGTATACATAGACATAATGTATCATCTACAACGCCATCGATAGTAATTCCCATCGTTTCGCGGCGCACGTATTATATTTGTTGACTTTATGCGCATTATGTTTTATAACATGTTTAATAACTGTTGTACAGGGCGACGATGGACACGCGTAAATGATAACTTATATAATATACATATACGACCAACGTCGGAAAATCATTATTGATATTATTATTATAATTATTATCGTTGTTGTTTTGTGATTTACTCTGTTACTGGGCATCGTTTGAAATCGTTATCATCAGTAGCTATAATAGTTTAACAAAACTTAATATACACAATACAATTTAACCATACAAAACAATATTTTGGTTAACATCATCAAATTATTATAATTATTATTAATATTATTATTATTATACAACCGCTGCAACAGCAACTGCAACAACAATGACGTCGTTGGGTGTTTAGGTGGCTTCACGTTGTGACAGACTGTATGACGTGTACCTGTAACAACACATAACCGTGCGTATATTATAAATCCCGTAGACAACATCTATTGCACACATGCAGGGATGTGTGTTGCGGTGAAACAATAAGAACAGTTTAATCACCAGGGTTCGGATTTTATAGCACTAAAAAGTAATGATATATGCGCTATACTGTGACCTAAAAAATCCTAAAATAAGCATTGAAAACATGAAAAAAAAAACTACAAAAAGAAATAATTTATTTGAAAATGTTTAAAATTGTTTTCTCATGTTATCATTAATAAAAAATAAAAAAAAAATAATAAATTTAAATAATTATTTATGAATTATTACATTTTTATATACATGTACATAATACATAAAATATATAAAACATGATGATATTTTTTTATAGTCACAAAATAATTTTTAATACATTTAATTAAACTATTTAGATGTATGAAAAACGCAAAATAAATCAACTTGAATGCAAATTATAAACAAAAAATAGCATTATAAAACTAAAATTCTAAATGTATGCAAGATAAAATTTAAAATTTAAAATCCTAGTAAAAAAATATTAAATTAAATATTTACATAAATCAAATGTATAGCTTACTCTGCTATATTTATCAGTATTCCATAACAACCAGCAAACGTTATAGAATCCGAGCCCTGGCACAATCATCTACGAACAACAATAATATATAGTGCGTACACGTTAGTATTGATCTATCAAGTCAAAAATACGTGCGATTATTAACCATTTGACCAATATGGTCGAACAAAAGTACTCTTTAAGCGCATTGTATGGTAATACAGTGTACTACGATTTTTGAGCGCAATGACATCAGTATTCGCTCAGAAAAAAAAAAAAAGTCGTAAAACGATAAATGTGACGAATTGCAACAAGGAAATTGTTACTTTTTGGACACGGATCGCCGGAAGGTGTCGGAAAAACAACGATGGTCTTATCAGGTTCACCGTCACGTTTGTGTTTTTATATTGTTTTAGTAGTACACGAGCGACGATAGTTTTCGTGAAATGTCACATGAGAACCTTATTGGAGAATACTTGTCAATATCGCTTCGTCGAATAGTCAAATAGATTTCGCAACGGAATATTTTATTTTCAAATTTTTTCGCAACGTGGTGATGTTATGATTATCAGCTCCGGTAGTCTTTCATTAGACGTTTTCAGTTGCGAATTCAACGTGTAGATAATACACTTGCTTTGAGCATGCTTATGGTTATTATATCGCATGATCCGTTGCTTGAGAGATACTTTTGAACAGCGAGGGAAGTGAGATAGTGATCGAATTCGATAGTAATTTTGTAGGGCTTTGAATCAAAAGCTTCGAAAAAACTCGAAATATGCACTTGTTTTGCAATCGATTTTACGCGAAGTACCTACACCTTTTTTTTTTTTTTGTTGAGATACGTCGATGGAGGTCTTGTGTTCAATATGACCGATCGCCCAAAAATGTAAGTCGAATATTTCGAATCGTACATCGATATCAAGGTACCTATAAGCGGATTATCTTCAAACGGATTTAATGTAATCATGTGAACCTGGTTGCATTTTATATGAACGATACGATTATTTTGTTTTCAAATCCGGATTTTATTTTTATTTACATTCGATCAAATCACTTTTTTCATTTTTAAACCCATTATATTTTTGAAACGTAATATTGCTGTTAAATCTGATTTCAGAGTCAATGACATCTTCTACGATCAAACTTTTCTTTCGATTCATGAAAAATCTAAGACGCAGTTCAACCAAATCCGGTATAATAGCGTAGGTATAATAATATATTACGTACGAACGTACGTTATGTATTATTATACCTACGCAATAAACAGTGAAACACGTGACAATTATTTTATTTAGAGTTTAAAAAATAAGTTTCGAAATCGTTTTACTACGTAGTTGTTCAGGTTTTTTCCGCGTTGTACCCACAACGATACATACGTCGTAAATTTTATATTTCATTACGCTTAATAGATCATCATCCCGAATGTAATAAAAAAATAATTATTATTTTATAACACGTTGATGGAATAGCGTTTCATATGTTAATGGAAAATATAGTTATGCACTACAAACGGGTCGGTAGACATAACGCCGCTTCCATAGAAAAAAAATGTATTTCTTTTATAATAACTGAAATTTAAATTAGAAAAAAATGAATAGATATGTTATCATAAAATTAATTAACGGATTAGTAGCTAGATACATTTAGCTAACTCATTTAGTAAATTAAAAAAAAAAAATTAGCTCACCATTTGATTTGGTTAAAAAAAATTTAACTTTTTATTATTTTTAACCACCTAACCTTGATATTACATTATTGTTTCATAAATTTAAATGATTTCGAAATAATTGAGTCTGCGTATACATAAAATAATATACAAGCAATATGTTTAAATTATTTATATTAAGAACATTGTGCGATGTATATATATATATATATATATATATATACTTATACTTAAGTATATAAAATAATGATAATAATGATGTGTTTGAAAAACAAATAAAATTTTAAAAATTATAAAAGTATTGCATGAGTAATCAATTGTAATACAGTGTACAAGAATTAACGTGAACTAAATAATAATTGAAAAATATTGAAAAAAAAAAAATTAGACGGTGAAATCGAGTTAGCTATATGTCGCTCACTCTTTTCGACAACGTCATACCTCAAAATGCTCGAATTTTAAGGACACTGACTTCAAAGTTAGAAAGTAGAGTAAAATCGCATGACATAAATACTAAATATCATCCTTTAAAGATAAAACTTAGATTTTTTTCTCTGTTTAATGAAGAATAATGTATAAACATTTGAAGTTTAAAAAGTATGTGGCCGATTTTTGAGTTATGACGTTGTTGAAAGGAGTGAACGGTGTGTGTTTGTGTGTGTGTGTGTGTGTGTGTAGTGTAGTGTTATGAAAATCTACTTTGGAAAAACCAAGAAGTACAATATTTAATAATATGATGTATATCGTACTGTCAAATACTTTATTTCAAAAGCGACCTATCTTGAATTTCTTCCTTATGCTAGGCGCTCTGTAATTAAATATTTTCAAACAATCTAATCAAATTTATTTGTCACATATTATTATATTATTAAGTTAACACAGCAGATTGACAAATGTCCTATCGAAACCATTAGATTTCGAGTTCGCGAAAAATCCAGTAATGATTTCGTAAAATATTGGATCTTTCTAAATAGATTAGTTTTAATGTGTGGGGGGGGGGATGCTGGTGGTTTTATTAGTTTTCTGACGCTTTAGCAGTGGTATTTTGGTTGACGCACAGTAATTTAAAACTTAAGCACAGCAATGATCCGAGTGTGTTAGATATATAAAAAAATTCGTTTTTATATATGTAGTGAAATAGTTTTGCGAGTCACGCATCAAAACTTGGAATCGGTTAAAAGCAGGGCAATATACCAGAAAATCAAAAAAAGTCTAACGTTTTTATATCCATTCAACTAACGGATGTACGATGAAAATTAAAATATTCAAAACAGTTCAATTTCAAGTTATATTTAATAACGGTTCAAATACAAATCGTATTAATAAATATAGTAATCACTGATTACTTTGATGAAAACGGTTTTTCCCATTCAAATATAATCGAACTCTAAATGTTTATAATTTTTAATTATTTAAATGACTTGGACTACGAACTGCGTTCAAATTTACATTAAAGGCACTAGCGTTTCATTTAAATCGCGTCACGCTATTTACGAAAAACTTAATAACTATTATCGCAATCACATGAAATTCGAAGAAGACAAAAATGTGCGTGCGTAATATTAATACGCGTTGACTAACACAAATTCGCTTTCTAAAGTTCACGTTATAGGATCACCAGAAATCCATGTGATGGTGGTACAGGATATAATTTTGTTAACATTGTACACTCACGTCTGATATTCGCTGAACTTTTTGTCAATCGGTATCCGATCGTCGTAGAGCGTGGGAGCTTGTAGGATAATACCCGCGGTGCCTGCGAACACGGCCAAGGTGAATATCCACAGGAAAAGTCTGTCTAAGACCATAGCGACGTACTTCCAATCTTCTTTCACCTGAAAACGCAAGCGGTTAATCATTTGTTATTATTACGACGAATAGCACGGGAGTCTCGTGAAGAATACGCGATTATAAAAATAGTAATAATAACAACAAAATACAACGATAACGGTACCCGGTAATAATGATGTAATATCTTTACGGTGCGAATTCGCGAATTGAATGATTAATTACCGACGGAACAAAGTTTGTCGGATTTAACAATCTGTACGTGTACACGTATAGAGTTACGTACGCGCGAAATGTACACAGTTCGGTGCATAAACATACGTGTAAGTAACGTTAGAAGGGGATTTCTACCCTTGTGTGCCCCGTCGAGCGCTGTACATAACACAAGGCTTAGCGTAGTTATTGTTTGGGCATGGAGCGTTCAAAAACACGCATGTCGATTCTACATAATATTACGTTCGGCGGCGGGTGGGCAGTACAGGGCCGAAAAGATCGTACGAGCGAGTGAGTAAGCGGTCGTACCCGTCTTTCTTACGTGCGTGTGCGTGGCATGATTGGTAGCAGTGGTGGATCTAGGATTTTTTTTTTTTTTTTTAGGGGGGTTGAAAAATGTTTTTCCTTGGGATATTTTTTATAACATTGCAGTCATTGATTGATAATGAATTAAGATAGTGGTAAAATACATTAATTTAAATCGAAGACTATTGTTTTCTTGTATGAATAAAAATACAAATTATATACGAGTACTTTCCCTCATACTTAAAAAAAAAAATCTTTTTCCGAATTCATAAAATTATTGATTTTTAATATATATTTTCCTGATTTTGTGGGAGGTTTAATCCCCCCCTCCTTAGATCCGCCACTGACTGGTAGTTATTTTGAGGTTTCGAATCCATTCTCGCAGGGAGATTTCAAAAAATTGTCCAGGTCGGACTAGGCAAAATTACCAACGCTTACTCGTGCGCTCCCATCGTTTTTAAATTCTCCTAGGTGTAGGTTCTTGGTTCATTATTTTTTTTTTTCTAAATATTTTCAATAGAATAACACGGACGAAACAACAGCTTTTTAATAAAACTGAATAGTCCGCCCATTTTTTTTTTTTTTTTTTTTATGTACATTTATATATATATAAATAATTTGTTTTTGAATAATGCGAAATCGGTTTTTATTGAAAAGTTGGTGTTTTATATCTATTATCTTGTCGAAGATATGGACTCAGAACCTGCAATAGAGACGTTGAGAAAAAATTTGAGCACGGTAAACGTTGGTCATTTTACCTAATGTGACCTGGATAAATATTTAAAATCTCAATGTAAAAATGGACCGGAACCTACAAATTACCAAGTACTACTTGTATTTTTTTTTTTTTGTCTGGTTTTTATTATGGGCTTTTTCATCGTAAGTTTTTGATAAAATATATATTAAAAAAAAAAAAAAATTAAATAAGTTTGTTGAGAAGTGTGTCTATTAGAAATTGATAATTAGTTGAGCACATGTTCTTTACGCTCCGAGCGGCTGAACAAAAATTAGTTACATGCGCAGACCCGTTTGGATCACTATTAATGTGTGCATTAGATTTATTGTTATCGTACTGCGTAATGCATCCATCGTGGAAACAAGATTTTTGTTGTTGTTTCATACATAATATGCTATTTTTTTCTAATTTACTTTTATTCTGACGTGACGAAGAGCTTAGATAGCTTAAGGAAATTAAATGTTGATAAGTGCATAATATGCGCATGCAGTGGCATATTTATGGGTGGGGAGGTACTGGGGGTTTCCCCCCACAAAAAAATATTTGAAAACGTCAAATTTTAAACACATCAGTCATATAATAAGTTTAGTTTGTTTATTCATGAAAATATTAAAATATAATGAAAAAAAAATATATATATAAAAAAATATTAATATTGCTAATAATTAAATTTTTATCGGATAATAATAATAACAATCGATCGCACGGCACTCACACACACATGGTATATAAATAATACACCATATATGATGTGGGGAAATTATCGGTCGATAAGAATACCAATATATTAGTCCGTGACAGTCAAGTCTTGTCAGTTATCAGTATGCACTATTCATTAATGCGCAACATAAAGTAATATAAAATACGATTAATACGATCATACTTTTAATTTAGTTATTAATTATTATTAATTATTATTATTTAGTAATTAAACAATAAGTTGATAAAGAAAATTTTATACTAATTCATAAAATTATTTCACTATTAGGTATGACGTCCTCCCAAAATAAGTTTCTAAATACGCAACTGTGCGCATGTACCATTAATAAATTTAACATTTTACATAGGTATCTTGTAAATTATTTGAGCATCACCTTATGTGAACCTCATGATTCGCCACTTTAGTAAAGTGTATTGCCGAATGTGTATGAGTGTGTTGTCAAAAGTGATTTTCAAAACTGTAACCAGCTGCAATAATACGACGCCGTACTGCGGTTAGTATCAGCGCGTGCAAAAATAAACATTTATCATAAACATTATCATCAAATTCTATTTTATATCTAACATACGACGTCCAGCCCCGCAGTGTACACTTTAGATTTTCAAACTTTTTTGACGAACGGCATGAAAATCAAATGGGTATATGCACCGGATGCGTGTGCACGGTACGCGAGGAAAAAACGTGACAATAGTATTCGCGATGTTGTCAAAAACGTACTACATCAATGGTTGTCGACCTAAGCGGTGCCTATGGTGTCGAGACAGAATTTCAGGGGAGGCGACGAAATTTTTAAAAACCGTAAAGCACAACTCGTATTTTAAATTGTTCATATTTTAATGAGTAATCTTATATTTACGCGCACTATCACAGTTTTCGCCGAAAATTAAACAATTCATTTGAGTTAAAAAGTGCCAACGCTCTCATTAATTTATATTTAAAAAGCAATACGTTCGTAAAGTTTAATATTTAAAAAATGTTATTATACAGTATTATCACGCGCTTTGTTTTAAAAGTTCGAAATGTCAGTTCCTCTAGAAATAATTTTATTAACGTTTAATGGGATGTTGATTGTTCGAATTAATGCGCGTAGCAATCGGAGGTGGGCGGCACTCACTTTAGTCGCGTCGTCCGTTATTTTCGTGTGTTCCGCTATGAACCGGATGCAGAAACACGACTTGTGCATGGCCGGCGGACACGACGAGTGCAGGAACCCCGGGCTCCTCAGCAGTATCGAACTCTTGCTGCAGTCCGTCGTCATCTCCGTGACGGATATCTCGTCGGAGATCAGGCTCTGCGCCGGCCCGTGTATTCGGCAGCTGCCTCCTTCGCCGTCGCTGCGTCCGTGGGATGAAAAAAAAAAAAAAGAAAAGATAATGATAAAGTTATTACGTCCGCAAATCGGGTCGAGTTGATCCGACATTTTTTCGACTAACACGCGGTACGTTTCCTACGCGTCGGTAGCATTTAGCGTATTTATCGTCGATAGCACAGAGCTGAGACGATGTACGAAAACCGTTTCCGCACCGAGCTCACTTATTATCGTTATAATTATTACACACATTGAAAGTCAAAACTGATTCCGTTCGTTTCATGTGTTTAAACGGGCGGTTTCGATTTTGAAATTTTAAAATTTGCGTTTTGGGAAACCATTCGTATTATTTTTACGGTAATCAACGTCAAGCAGACGTTCGAATTTGGGCGGTATGATACGGTTAAACGTCAATAATTGCGTGACGAACGTCTTTCGCGCACAACGGTGAACGTTTCGGCGCGAAAGGCACTTCCGAACGTCGCAAGAGTGCACACGCTCGTCCGGAAGAGTAATCCTACGGGCGGGAGAGACAGCTGACGTTTTACTCACTCCATCCGACGAATACTCGAAAGCGGCGAGCGTCATCTGGCAGGACCTATGGGGGCGGAGAGAATTTCCTTCTGGTATGATTTTTTGAAAGCGACGACGGGCCAGCGTTGTTATTCTAGTCGGCCGAACAAACGCTGTTAGCATAAGTGCAAATATGACGGGGCTTGTGGGGGCTAAATCACCCCTTATATGAATTCAGCTCCAGGATTTATTATCGATTTGTAACGTATAAATTTATTATTTTATATGATTGTAATTTTTTTTTATTTAACAAAGCTTTTGTCTTGCATCATCTAACAGCTCTTAGTGATCATAACTAATAATAATAATTTAATCATTATTTTGGATCATTTAAAAGTATGGGGAAAAAACCTCAACCTATAATTTTTGGTTAAAAATGGTAGGGCTGAAGCATACCTCCCCCATTGAAATTCTCTATTTACGCCCGTTTTTACGGTCACGTTTTTCGAGAAATCACGAATTGAATTATTACGCTTAAAAACCAGTTACCATTCACACCCCCCGTCCAAAGATATCCGATATGACACGTCACTTGTATTCTAAATAGTTCAATGTATTACCAATATCAGTGGAACGTTCTTTGACAACGGTATTAAAATGTAAATTTCCGTTTTGTAGTCCGAAGTCATTATGATTCTGACGAATAATTTCGTGGTTTTTTATAGACCTCTATCCTCATACCGGAGCACAAAGCATAACGAAAGGGGCAATTATGAATGTCGCACGCGTCTCTGTAGGTATTATTAGTAATAATCGTATATAATAAAAATACTAATTTTTATAATTTATCGCACATCGGAATACGCAAGGTTTGCTTTGAGAATAAACGCGATGGAAATTGCACTATTTCGACACGACAGTTAACACGTTATTTCAAGTCACGTTGTGTATATTTATAGCTTCATAATATAGATCCGCGCAAATAAAACGGTATCATTTTATTTATTTATTTTTTTGTTACACTATAACTCCGTATTTTATTACAAAACTACTTTTATGTACGTATATCAAATTGTTAGTTTTTATTTTGTTATTAGTGAAAAAATTGCATTTTCTAAGCTTTATTTTAGAACATTTCAACAAAATAATTTTGGTCTAAAAAAATTATTGAAAATGTGATACAAAGTTTTTATACATAAAATTAAAAAGCTGCAAATATTATAAATGTCAGATTACATTATAATTATTATTAAGTTTAGATGACATCATCTTCATTAAAACTTTTATATTAAAATAAAAAAAAATAAAAATATACTTAACTTTTGCTAATTAATACAAATTAATAGAACTTGATTAAAAAAAAAAAAATCTTAAGATTATGAGCCTTTGAGTATTAAAATAAATTATTCACCAACCGTAAAATTCGCCTACTTAGTTGTATACTGTTGAACGGCAAAATGTTATAGGTTTTTAGTCGTATGCATTAATCAATAATATATTGATAAAATCAATGAACATGATTGAATTACAATAATATTTTAACATTTGGCCAACGAAATTGGTCTTAAAATAAAAATATATTAAAATATTTATCGTTTTTAGCATTAGAAGTCTTGCATTCGAATTCTTCCAACTCTAATACTTAAGAAAGAAGTGTTAAACTTAAAACTTAAATTATTACAAAGAAAAATTATAAAATGTATATAAACAAGTTAATAGATATTCGCATTATGTACATACAAAAGATACATTATCAAGTGTTTGTAAAAATTACGGTTGGTTAAACATTTTCCAAAATCAGTTGAGCACTCAGTGCAGTATAATTGATACTCTGAATAGGGTTATTTTAAGAAGATCTTAATACGCAACTATTGTTAAATAATGACAAATATTGATTTTTATTTCAATAAACAATTAAAATAACGAATCAAAATTTTAATTTTTATACTTAATAGTGGAAAATGTTGTAACGAAAAACGTAAAAATGTATATAAGCGTTATAAAATTAAATTTTTACAGAATTGAATATTTCAACGAATTTTATTTATCCCTATTAATTGTTTAGTTTCATAGTTTCGGAATAAATTTGATATAAAACACTCTTCCCAAGAAACGTAGTTGAAGGTGTAATTTTAAGTTACTTAAAAAAGTTCGATTCTAATTATAATGTATTTATTAATGTAAATCGGCACATGTAAATATTATACGCGTCATTCGTTAACGATTTCGTCGGGAAATAAATGGACGTTCACAGTTTGCGAAATTTTACGCTATTTACACGAAACCCGCCGAACCGTTAATAAAACAAGAATAAATCCGATGAGATTCTAATCAGATTCTAATTCTAACCTACATCAGAACAATTCGGATGGAATCGAACGGTCAGGGTTCTAAAGGAGCTACTAGACTAACCAACTTTCTGACTTTGCCGGGCGATATGGCTACATTTCAGCGTAGTTATCCTCCGGGTGAAGCGGGGAATTTTTTCCTCCGAACCATATAGCAAACCGCGATAATAGCGCAACGATACAACGTTCGTTAAACGATATCGGCTGCGAAAGCATTCCGCAGGAGTCACGTAAAAGCTTGTGCACTACAACACGACCATGCCGTATTGCTATCACGATAGTATTTTTGATTTTTCCTTTGCCCCTCCCTTCCCATTATGAAACGTTATCCCGTACGATTTCTGAACAATATCATTATCGAAAACCGCCTCCGGAAGAAAGCAATTTACGCTTTTGTCTGTTTCGTGAAATGGACCAATCGCCAATCTCATTCGTATATATATATTATAATATATCGTACAATCCAACGGCTTGAATGTCACTTGCTCGTTTCATTGAATTGATGATGAAAAGATAAAATAAGACAAAAAAAAAGAAAAAAGAAAAACGATAATGGCCATTTCACGAATTGGACAATTTCACGCCCGGAGTGTTACGCGTAGTATATACGGGCACTGCTGACCTGGATAAGTCTTCTTTGGATGTTTCTCTAGTGCTTTTCGACACGCTGCTGTCATCGGTTTGCCGGCGACCTTTATCTTTGCCGGATTCTGTGCTGTCGTACCCGCAGCCTGCCTGGAAGAAACACGGATGTATGTCTCGGCCCTTCAGCATTATCGAACCAGCGTTGAATCTGTAAAACGATAAACATTCCTTTTAACATTAACAACGATGCTGCATCATAATATCCGACGAACATCTTTCTCCCAAAAGCTTTGTTTAAAATAGTTATCATCGTTCAATTTGTGCGACCCAACGTGTAATTGTATTGTATCTTTGTGAATAGTGAACGTCATATTTTCGGTACAAAGTGTGTGGTAAAAAGAAAAAAATATGTAGATGCCACTTATTAAAATAAAATAAATATGGTAAATCATCGATACATACCTCACATAATTAACTCCTGTGCAAAATGTATTCTATTAAATATATTTAAATAATCCTATGAGTTTGAGTTCTTGGAAATAAATATTTAAAATCCCAGGGTTCTACAATTCTACGATATTAAATACAAATTATATAAAATTTTGTCTATGTGTTAAAAACAATATAAAATCGTTCGATTAAGTGAAGTATTGACAATAGTTATTTTTGAATGGCTTATCGAGTTACACAATTGGTTCTTTTTGTTAGTAAAATAAAGAAGGGCGAGACTCCACGGTCGAACAAGATACAGGGATGAGTGAATGGTTTTACAGTATTAGTCTTTTAAAATTGAATTCAATGAATCATTGCTCTTGAATGAAATGTTTATGGGTGAAAAAGGTAATTAGTTCTAAAGTGACGATGAAAAGGAAAATGAAATCCTATCGAAAATGAATAAGCCGTATTTTTGCCGTTATTCATATAATTTTTTGTCAGTTTTTTTTAATAATTATTAATACTATTTTCATAAAATGTCATTTATAACGCTTGTAAAACATTTAGAAACTTTATAGTGTTTCTACAAAAAAAATCATATAAAAAAAATTGTATCCAATCGTTTTTTACAATTACTTTATAAAACTTAAAAAAAATACTTCCTTAAAATACTAAAAAGAATCTATATTCTATTTTTATTAAGTGATGTGTGAAACACTAATTTTGGTCAAAACCTTGTACAAAAATGCAGGAAAGAAAAAAAAATATATACACAGCTTTATAAAAACCAGCAAAATGTTTATTTCATTCAGAATCTAAAACTTAAATGAGTAAAATATGCTTAACGACATAAGGTCTATCATTAAAACGTTTATTGAATAAAATCTCTGTAAAATTAATGTTTGTAACTAAACTTGATCTTTGATGACCAAAGTTACTGTAATTTCTTTGGTATAAAATTATAGACTAACAGTGCTTTAATATTATAATTGAACTTTGTAAATTGATAGCTAAAAAACAACTAAAATTATTAACAAAGAATTTGATCTAAAAAAGCTTACGATAACAAATAAAAAAATTCAGTATGTTATGAATTACAATTTTGTCCTCCTATATTTCTTTTAATGTAATTTATTTTCAGAACGAAACTATAATACACTTCATTTCTCGGGAAAATGCCAAAAGGTAAAAATATTGAAACATATATAAATACTAATGTTGTTAGGATATCAAATTTACTAATGATATTGAACGAACTAAACGTCTACAAGTGAAGTTATCATATGCTAAAATAGAGGTAATATTTTTTGGATGCATTAATCACTTATGGTCAGTGTTTGGAAAGAACGTCGTTGGTAAATGCACGTTCACGCGTTTACGTTTATATTTTGTGAACGACACGCAAACGTCACTTGCGTTTTTCAATTACAACATTTACATGAACGACATTTTTATTTTTAATGCATTTGAAAGATTTTTGTGGCGTTCACATTTATTTACCATTTAAAAAACTATATGTATAAATAAAATAAATATTGATTAAAATGTGTTTAAATATAGGTCTTAAACACAAGTAAATTATACATTTAAATATATATTTTATATATTTATATACATTTTATAAATGTTGCATTTGTACAGAATACAGGTTGGTGGTTCATATATATAAAGTATAATAATTTAAATTAACGGCCAAAAGGATGAGTGAACGTTTTCATTTTAATAGAAATTAACATGAACATGAACGAGTTTAATTTTTAAGTAAAATTTAAATTTAAATAAATTCTAAAGTTTCAAACGCTGCATTTGGTTATTTTCATAAAACAACCCATTTATCAACAATATAATAGCTATGCGAGATAATATACGTATATTTTACTTAATGTGGGCTAACTAAATTTTCTCATTTTGATTTCCGAGAAACTTAATGTACTATTCTAATAGGTGAAAAAAGTTTTTCTAAATTAGTTAAATAAAATATAATAATAAAAATGTGGTCGACCAATATATGTATAAATCGTCCAAAACTATTTCATTCGGATAATTTTTAAAATAAATATAGTGTGTTGCAATTGTTGGGTGGCTGCTGAAAAAAATGACGTTTTTTCAGATATTATCAACGTATCAATACGTGGTTCAACAATCAGTTTTAGATTGACATAATAATATTGTTATTTAATTTAACGTTTTGAAAATGTCATCAAATGTGAACATAAAAAAATATTAAATATGGTACACATGAGACTGATATTCTATTCAACTTTATTTGTAAGCTTCCTAAAAATAAAAACATTTTCGGAGATCCCCTATTTAAATTTAAAACTGTAAAATATAAAACAGAACATAATTGTAATAAGAGATTTACAAAGCTCTCGTCCTGTTTTGGTTTGAAAATTATATTTTTTTATCTGTTTTGAATTGAAGCTTTGTAAGTGAAATATAATCAAATAACGTTCTCCCTCGGCGACTATTTCGTTCCAAGTCGAGAGTAAGAAGCTTAAAAATTCTATAAAACGATATGAATTCAAAAACAATTGACAATTATTTTACAGTCCCGCAACAGTAATAATATTACTGTTATGACTCATAGTTCAGTTGTACAATGGACAAATGCGAACGGTGTTGGTTGTTTTGTTACATCGTCGACAAAACAATTCTTTATCAATTATGTCATCATGATTATACATAGATTCGATTTTCAGCTTGCAAATTTTTTGTTTTACACGCTTTTTGTAGATTATTAATACGTCACAGCTTTTTCTCATAAGTAGAAAAGTTTGACGATTTTTTTCCGTGTATATTACGCAAATAAATCGTCCGATATACGTTATTAGGATGCCTATTAACTCTTTTTTTTTTTAATGATGATATAATAATTTATACACTCCGTAACGACTGCCAACAACGTGTTCACGCTGTTCCCGCGCTTGAAAAACACACTGGTGTACGCAGAGTAAATATGTTTTTTGCCGTTCGCGTTAAGCCAGACGCGGAGAACCAAAGCGCTCGTAATGAAAACCAAAAAACTAACACGGTCCGATATGGTATATTTTGTGTACGGAAAGGGCGGGAAGTAAGCGATTTCGGTCGCGGGCGAGAGCCACATCTCGCCCGACTCTGAAATCGACTTCCCGCGTGTACCGTTTCTCGTCACGTCCCTGCGCGTTTGCCAAAAAGGTAATGCAGGGATCCATGCAACGGCGTGTACACTCATAACACGAATATAAGATCTAACCAAAAGTTTAATGTTTTTTAAGGACCGCTGTGTACGTTTCAGTTTCTTGTTGTGCTCTGGGAATACGCGCCCGGCACTTTTGGGGGTAATCACTTTACCGCCAGTTAGACGGAAAAAGGTCCGTTTTACAACGCTTCAACCGCGTTCGAAAATTAAACTTTTGGCGCAAGCGTGAGAAAAAACTATTTTTAATATTTTTTAATTTTTTTTTCGATCGTAAAACGTAATAAATATTTATAAATTTTATTTTTATTTTTTGAGAATTTTATAACGCTTTTAGACTACTTTTGGCACATGCTTATTTTTAAAAGCTAATAGTTTAACATACGTACATGTAATGTTAATATTTAAAATATCGATAAAACGACATGGCATTAATAATAATGTCAAGTTTCGACTTCATGAGAGATCTAAATATATGAAGTATCCTTTTATTCCATGTCGCATCAGCCGCGTTGGTACAACAACAGAATATTGTACAGCTAAAGCGCGTTACAATGAAACTTTTGTAATTATCATATGAATTTGTTTTTAAATACTCAGAGATGAATATACATGAACTAAATCAAACGAACATAATTTTTATCATATCGTTTATTTATTAAACGCATAAAAAAAATATTTATACATTTTTTTAGTACAGATCGTTATGTCTTTCCAAAAGTAATATTCATTAATTTAAAAATTCGTATTTTTTAAAAAGTTTTTAATAAAATTTAAATGATTCGTTTCTAAACGTTCAATATGTTCTTATCCCGAGACATTAAGAATCACAACTGTTTCTAAATCCACAGTTATCATAAAGAAAATTTTTTTTTTACGTTCATTGTCTAGTGGTTTTGAGTTTTTTTTTTTTTTTTTTAATAAATTGTAACTTGAGATCTTTTTCAGTATACAGTTGTTATGTCTCAATATCCTACATTTAACAAATAATTTACAAATAATGCATTACGGAAACATTTTATGTTAAATGGAGTGATGTAGAATGCTAAAAATATTCGGGACGTTTGAATATTTCCCCGGACCACCGCATTCAGCCACTGTAAACTTCAAACGCACGTTCAGCAAATAATATATCATTTTAGTTGTTTAATGTCAGCCGAACATCGATGTTTTAAAATGAACAATAAAATACGGTTAAACCTTATTGTTAGGTCAAGTTGAAATAAAAAATTGAAATTACGTTTGGAAAATAAAAGTGAATTACATTTTTTAGTACGTACCGAAAGTATGCAATGCCATGAAGGTAAAGTAACAGTTGGAAAAAGGGTAAAAAAATAGAAAAAATAAAAAAGAGAGTTTTCAATATTTACAACATTAAAAACTTTCTTCGCTTCACTCAAAACATCAAAATTTTAAACAAAAATATGAAACAGATAAATGTTTTCGAATGTCATGTGGGGAAGGTATATTTGAAAATCAGAGAAAATAAATCACTTTAAAATAATATGCCATCCGCCTGTTTCACTTCGTTTATTTTGGTGCAGCTAAGTGACTTGACCATTAGTGTTTCATTCGAAAAACAATGGATTCTGAATGAGATTTAGTTTATCATAAAATGGGAAAAAAGTTTTCAGAATGTGTTTATTTTTTCATAGTTATTCCCTGTTCTTTTTCTAAATACATTCAATAACTACGTTAAAATCGGGAAAATAAAATATAAAAATAAAAATATCCTATTTACGTAATATTATAATATGATTAATATTTTCATTTTGTTTTTGTTATCATACAAAAAATATTATAGAAAAATAAATAAAATTAAATACATAAGAATATTTTGTTTTATATATCATGCAAGTGAAATTAATTTAAAATTAATAAACGTCATTTCTATTTGCAGGATTTGTTTTATGTGAAGTGTAAAAAGAAAAAAATTCATTAATTACGTTTTGAAATTTTCGTGCAAAACTAAAATAATATTTATTACGACTTCTATGCATAATCGTACATTTGTGTATACATTTTTGTGTATTATACTTTTCGAATCATTCATTCGTTATAAAATTAAAAAATGAGAGTCGACAATTAACTATACTACCTTTAAACTTTAAGTGTTAACACTTTAATGTTTAGAGGATATAATATGATAATTTCTTGAATTTTTCTTTTATACTTTAAAATAATAGTTCCCTCGTCGATCAGCCATTTTGTTTGAAATTCGCATGAGAGAAACGTAAATAAAAGTAAACGACAAATTACGACTAACGTTTTTGTTTATTTCTGTCGGTAAACATTATGATGCTGCAGTATACTATTATTTGCTTTTCGTCCGTTTAGTTCGTTACCGTTCAATTTTCATTATAACCGCCACGTTTGTACGAGTATATATATATAGAGGAATAATAGTTTTCATTAGATGGTTTAAACTTGGCACGAAACTTTTATAAGAAAAAATAAAATGTTTTATTTTCTTACAGACACACACACACACATATGTGATCGAGCATTTAATGATTTTCTCAGTTAAACCTTTCGATTGACGGATATTTTTATGTTACGTACGGATAAAACTGATCTCCGAGGAAGCCGTAGATTTACGGGCGAAGTTATATTCATACATGAACTACAGTTACTGAATATTAAGCGTGGCTTATCGTAATTTTTTGGAAAAAATTGCATTAAATATAAATGTGGAAATTACATGATTTTTAAACACTTTAACAACACTATTATTGTAATCACTTATAACGTAATTCCCTTTGTGTGCAATATTTTTTTTTCATTACGTTATATTATATTCGTTTTACATGTTTTTAAAAACAGTCAGTGACTTTGGCATTTTGTCATCCAACACCGTGCGATATGCAAACAATATATAAGACTGTTTTGAAAGGTGTTCATGGTTGAGTCGAGAGAGCAGAATTCTTCACACATACACACAGACACCCCTACCTTATATTATTACCGAAACTGATATTTGTTTTGTTGAAGCTGTTGTTAATTTTTAGCGAAACGAAGAAATTTAATATCTATTAATAATTAAATAATCAAAAATTAAATATGAATTAAACACTATTAAATTGTTAATATTTGTGAATTAATATATAAACAAATAAACAAAAAGTTCATTAGGTATAAAAATAAATAAACAAATAAATAAAAGCTTAGCCTGGAATATTATTATATTAAATATCTTTCATTATGTCTAATATCTACTATTAACCGTCATGATACATAACGGGAAATTTGTTAAAAGTAACGAGATGAATTCATTACTTGTTTGGTTCAAATTGATACTGTGGTCTCCGCATCACCAAAAGTCGTGGCAGGATATGAATGAATACTCTTTTCACCCAAGGCGCCATTTTGTGTGTTTGCGGTGATCGGAAATGAACGTTCAGCACTACAACCGTAACACATATGCTGAAAAAAATAAATTTTTTGATAAATACACGGCAAAAGTTAGATGGATGTATCACAATTTACTTAAAGAAAGTTACTTATATGTTGTTTAAACGTATTATTTTTACACATTGATCCCGAACCGAAGAGGTCTAATTTAATGTGATTTTTTATTAATTTCAAACAACAGTTATTTTACATGATACTTATCGGGAAAAATTGTTCGTATCGTTCTAGTGTTAGAAAAGATGGACGTGGTTTTCTAAAAAGTTTCGAAATGAAACGGTAATAATCGTATTACACCTAGTGATGGGTAAATTAAACCCGGTAAATTCAATGTTGGGTAAATATTCTGGGTAAATACCGAGTATTTACCCGGTATTTTGGGTATATATAAATGTTTATATATACATTTATTAGTAATTAAACAATAGACTTGAAAGTCTAGTGGAATTATTAAAATAAATTATTTTTGTTTAGGTAAGCATAAAACTACTCACTATTAAGTAGTATTAAACAAAACTAAAACTACTTGAACGCTTAGTTATCACTTATCAGCGATGGAATAACCAAGTGTTTCTAACTTACTGGGGAAGCCCGGAGCATAAATAATACAGATCTTATCGTGCATATTATGATAAAACAATATTTCTATATTATAGTATGACCACTTTTAAAGGTATGTAAATACCCGATATTTGCCCATCAATATTTACCTAACCATCGGGTAAATACCTGGTGACCCATCACTAGTTACACCACAATAAACGGAGCATATCGAAACCGAACGGTGGGTGTTGCCGTGTCGCAGATTGTCGGCAGATACGTGTTAGATGGTAATCAGTGAAAACTGCGAGCTCGAGTGGTACTCTATTAATATACCATATAATTTAATGCGCGAGATGTACTCGACCACTACGAAGATATTATGCAGATGGAACGTAAACGAAATATGTTGGTTCGCGTATGCAATTCGACTCGCGTGCGTGTGGACTGATAATAATATTTTTTATATTATAATACAACGGCGCTCAGTTTCAATATTCAATTTCAGTACAACAAGTAAATTATAGTTATAAGCTGAGACAACACAAAAACAATGCCATACGTTTCAATTTGACATTAACCGCGAAACCAAATTAACCGAGACACCGGAATGTGTATAATATTGTAACAGGCCTGTCAACACGTCACGACCGGACAGTGCTGATTACAAAGCAATTATACAGGGCGTTTCTGAAAATGATGGGATAATTAGTGTATATTTGTACTCACTGTAATGGCCCAATGGAAAAACGTGTGACATTTCGATTCATAGGAAAATTTTGAAAAAAATACAAGAGTGTTTCGTTTAACATTTAAGGTAACATTATATAAATTATTTAAATAAACCAAAATTTAGATGATAGAAATAAATGTCAAAAAAAAATATTAATTGGTCAAATGTGCTATGTGTACTCACGCAATAAGGTATGCACTGGCTGGAAAATTTAATGTACTTATAATATAAACGATTGAGTATAACTTGTGTTTTTTGAGTTTTTATCGTGTTCCACACTATACAGGCAGTACCTACCTGAGTTTTGTTTCGGTTTATAATGTTTTACCGGCTTACGGATGCTGTAGTAATGTTGTATTTTATTTTTAACCAATACTACAAACAAGTTTGGTTCAACGACAATACCCATAAATCTTTTGTCGATATACCAGTGCTGAGTTAACGTTATAATGATGACTGCGAGATCTCACGAGTTATTTCCAAATTTATATAGAAGTACAGTTGCAAACATCAAGAATCGACGCACGTGTAAAAACATTATCTTCCGAAAGCACGGGTTTCGAAACGAATAATGTTTTCATAAAAAAATAGGACATGATAATTTATCGGTACGGTTCGAAAAGACGAACATATTTGTTTACCGCGTGTCGACTTGGGTCGCACGCAAAATCTTCCGAGGAAACCGAATTTCAACGAGTTATTGGAGCGTACTGTTAACGCGTCTAGACGACGGATCGATCGCGTCGAAATCAGCAGCACGAAAAACGAGCACCTGTCGTGGCTTTTTGTTTTTTTTTTCAATTCATAGCGGTCGTGCACAAGACGTGGGTAGGCATGCTGTCCGGGTGCGTACATCAGGGGCGAACGCAAGGAGGTTTTGGGGGATTTAACTCTCCCCTCCACTGAAATATCAGGAGCAAAAAATAAATTATCTGACCTACAAATGTATGACTAATGAATAAGTTAAAATAGTTATTAGTTATGTAAAAGTTTCCCGTGGCTTGTAAATTGATATATTCAATACAATTACCATTTTACCGTATAATAATGCAGTTTCGCAGTGAATATGTTATAAATAACTGATCGACACTGGTCGCCGCAAATTCAATGATGTACGTAATGTAGACGACGAGTGTAATAATATTATCATCGTTATCAACATAATAATTTAATTGCCTACGGGCAATTCGTAACGACCCGTATTACCTGGAATGGATTAATTCTACAGCGACGTGGATGTGACTTGCGAAGAGGTCATTGATATAATGCCTAAAGTACCCAGACGTATAGATATTGTTTTATAATGTAAATTGACAAATATTGTAGTAATTAATTAATATATATATATATACTATAAGTAAGAGTAATAGATGATAGTGTAATACACTATGAACAGTATGGTATTCATAAATATTTTAAATTGTTTCAAAATCGTATCGAAAAACAATTTCAATATAATCACGACAAGACACACAGCTCAATGAATCAGGACAAGAGAGAGAGTTATACACAAGTATCCGTTCATCTGATTGCGATGCGATTTTTGAGAATGGTTGGACGCATGCCCGCAAAGGTCTCTAAGTTGATAAAACTATGTTTTGATGGAGGGCGCGCGCGTTGTTTCAGAATTGTGTTTCGTAATTTAGCATATCGTTAAATTCATTCGAAATGTTGATTGCTGATCGACGTTCAACAAATTTAAATTCATTTTCAACACATTTCAACGCAATTTCCGTGCAGTTATATCTCCCAATAAACGAGCGATCAGTTGTTCTACGTCTCATGCACGAAAGAAAAAGGAAATAAGATTTTCTGAAACAAACGAGCAACGAGAAGCAATATTGGAATCCAATCGCGAACGTAATGTTCAAGACTGTTCATCTGAAACAAACGTCGTGGCCAAGGCTTTGTCTTTGTAATATTGATAAGTGTTTTCGATGTTTCAAACGAAACTAAACACTTCAACGGTTGTAAAAACATCAGCAGTGATAAAATACAATCGGTCAAAAGTCTTAATACAATGGCCAACAACGTAGACATTTCAAATAATATATTATTGAATTGAACATAACATATTATAATATATTTCGCAACGGTCGTCGCACAACAAATCCGCACATTTATAAACGATTGGGTGTACAATTGATGTTAAATGATTTTTGGGAAAATAATAATAAAACATAGAAATCAAACGCTGAATAGAAAAAAAAAACCAATAAAAAATTATAAATCGGTAACTACTAAATATCATATTGACAAAATGATGAACTCTTGGTGTATAACACGTTTGCAATTAGTGTTTGTGTTAGTGTTAGTGTTAGTGTTAGTGTTCAGAACGATAGCAATATTATTGTCTCAGCGATCATGTTCGTATCAGTTATTTTTGTGCCGAATTTTTAAAAGAATTATTTTCGTCAGATTGTACCATCAATTAACGCTGGTTGAGATTACGACAAAACAACGTAGTAGGAATCAAGAACGTTTGTAATTATATTCATACATGTATTATAAGGTAATAATGAATTTTTCAAAAAAAAAAAAATCTTCTTTTGAAGATCGTATTCTCTTTCTTTTTTGGTAACGAACTATCGCATTTGTAAATTTATCTTATGCACGATCTGCTTAAATAGTCTTGGCGCGCCTATGAATATGCTCATAAAGGAATATGTATAATGCATTAATCGGTACACACACACAGGTCCATATTGTACACAATTTATTATTGTGTACGGGTTATAAATTTATTTTACCCGCTTGCTATTACTTTTTCATAAATATATATACATTGTATACGAGTCTAAGTCAGGTGATCATATTCAACATGATTCATACTCGGTTATTCATTTACTCCGTGATCAGTTTTGTTAATTATGTGAATTTCAGTCGTTTCAATTTCAACGTAAATATACAAAACCCGCATAGTCTAGGTTTCCCATTCATTTTTAAAACCTTTGACGTCCAAAGCGGGAAGAGAACTCACCGATAATATTAATTTTATCATCGAAATAGTGTACAACGATGAAAATACGGGTATAAAATGTATTACACGGGTACGTTCACAAATGTGTAGAAATGCTCTGCGTATTATCCTTCGCGAATTCGATTTATTTTATTTCCTTACGAGCCCATAACTCGTTTATACACGATAATATTCTTGTTTTCCGAGGACAGTTAATGATAGTAAAAACACTTAAACGATTTTTATTTAAAATCGTTACGGATAAAATGTACTATACATAGTCGTATAAAACGAGTACTGTGATACTTTTTAACAAATAATTATAAACAAATTACGATTAGTTTTATGATCATACGGCAGTCTGTGTAAACCAACTTGAGGGTTTGCTGATGATATAACACAACATTATTAGTATGAAATGAATATCAAACCACATAAATTCTTGCGACGAACCGAACCGGAAGCCAAGGCGAATAATGGGTTGCATTGTGAAATCATATGGAAACGATCATGTAATATGGTAATATGTGATGAATATACAATGGGAACTAGGACCCAGAAGATATTGTCTACCAGGGATTGAACTAAAAGATATAAAAGAGCGTTTTATTCAGAAAATAGGATATTTGGAATTGTCATAGTCTTATCACCGATTGGTTTAATATTTATAATATCGAATATTATTTTAATTACAATTTAAACATACATCTGTATTTGACTAGGTTCTATTAAGCTGTTGAATGCGTTTGCGCAATGAACGTCCTATTGCGATTGAATTTTATTATATAAATAAAGTTGTATATGTTACGCAAAATTTGTGAAATTGCCAACTTCATGAAATCAGCTACGCAGTTACGGAATATATGATTCGACTATATGACTATAACGTAGCCTTATTGTTCGATTAGACTAGTCTCACGAATTATGTAGGCATTTTTTCTAATAAAAATCTAATCTGAAATTTGATGTTATGTCAGTTGTTAAATACGTGAATTCAGCTACTTTGGGAATTTGGCGTAACATATATACCGAATCACAGCATTTATTATTATAATAATTTATTTTAGCAAAACATAAACAATATGCATCAAAGTAATATTTATATTCTACATAAATTTCTAATATTAATATGTGTTCTATATCAATATTCTTCATTATAATTTTACTCAAATTATAAAATATATACGAGAAACTTTGCCTGTTCAAATACCGATAAAATAAAAACATTACTACTTAAATCGTATACGCGCAAATTATATATTTGTCGACCGGACGCATAGAACTAGATTTATTCGGAATACTAACGATGCTAGCCTCTTCTCCCCTCCACCGAACGCAGATGTTTCCATAAGATTTTAGACGGTGGTTTTTATTCGCTATAAAAACGTACCTAATAATATGGGATTTAAAATGTTTTAATACAATTCTTGCTGTAGGTATACATTAAACTGATTAATTAATACGTGTAAGTATAAACATATATTTAGTCGCATCAGCTATCACATATATTTTATGATAATATTATGCTTAACCCTTTGCAAATTAACCGAATCATACGATATCATACCCGCTTGTAATATATTACTGTCGCTTATTAATTCCTCTGCGGTAGTCCAACGATTAGTTTCAAGTGCTATACCTAATTTTGGTTAATTGTTTAAACCAAACACCATGATGTATGACATAAATGTACATACGCACACATACATGAACACACACACACATACACTCATACGAACGCACGCACAAACATAATAAACGGATTAATTACATTAAATAAACTGATCGTGTATTATATTTTATACAAGTTATTGAATTATTATACATTTAAAAATATTTGTTCACGTGTATGCACGTATGCGATATGGAAAACATTGCATTTTTAATAACTATATTTCAACTTTTCGCTACCGATGTCAAGTGTTATCAAGAAATAAACAAATAATAATAAAATTTTTTGTAATACAACTAAAAATTATATTTAATGCGCTTAGGGTTTTGTGTAGTTATATTTTACTTTAAGAGATAAACCTCAGGGTCTGTCATAATAATAAATAAAAATCCGTAAAAACCGAACAGAAAAGGATTTTAGAGGAATTTGGTTACAACATCATGAAACAAATTATGTATTATGTAACATAAATTATTGAAATGTATTATTCATAGCAATTGGTTTTTATTGTATTTAATCATATATAAACATTTAAAAAAATATTACGTTAATGCACGTATTTAATATGTCTTTACTTTTATAAAATTAGATTTTTAAATAGTATTAGATTAAAATTTTATTTAAAGATATTTTAATATTTTGTTTTCAGCAAGATACGAATATTTATTTCATTTTTTTAATACGTTATTATTCCGTTTTTTTGTTTTCGAATTTAAAATGTTCAGAAAATGTTAGAACGGTTTTTCAACAATTCCCTAATGTTGTTATTTTTTCGTTTCGATCAATATAACTATTAGTTAAAATATACGACGGACAACAATAACGCAATTTGACAGCCAATAATTGTTCGAAAAAAGTCAACCGCATTGATGGGAAATCGTGTACGATGCTATATATAAAAACAATTATTTGCTTATCATCAAAGTACGAGTAGTTGGAATAAAAATGTTTTCGTTCGACTGGACAGACGAGTATAAAATATTCAAATATTCAACCGAACGAAATTTAGTTGTCGAATCGCTACACGTCCTTTTCCTATGTAGGCAACAACGCTACCAAATGTGCATAGTAACTTACTGATTACAATTAACTATATTTACCCATCAGACCGATGTCAATAGGAATTCAGGACCATGGATAATGAATTCATAATAGTTGAAAACATTTAGTGTTGTTAAACGAATTTCGAAAACCACCAACCCGCTGATTTAACAAGTAAACAGTAATTTATAATGTTACTGTGGTTTTATTCAAAATTTACCAACGACATTTTGAAACATATTTGTATAAAAATCTAAAAATAAAAACCGTTCCTACCACAAGTATGTTATGCAATCAATTATTGACTATTTTGATAATGCCTGACGAAATGTTTTGTAATTAATATCGATTTAATTTTTAAAAATAAAACTTATTTGTACATACACAACTTGTATTCTATAACATACAATGGGTTTGAATAATTTTTCTAAATCTTCAAACTGCGCCGTTCGGTTACGAAATACAATTGTATTGCGAACATTTTTTGAAGTAAATAATGTAAAAAAAAATTATGTTCAGACTAAAAACTTTCCCAAGACGAAATAGAATCAGCTCAACAAATTGATTTTCGGTATTTTCGAATGCCAGTTAACGAAAAATTTAAATTCTCAGACAGTTATAGAAATAATGTCTAACGTTTATATCGTATAATTGATTTACACATTTTTTTTAAGATTAGTAAGTATACCAGAAATTCAATTTTCAAACGATATTATATTCAACTTTGGCTACAGTTATGTTTATCGATTAATTATTGTGTTACATTTCACGAAGAACACAGCTGTAATTACAATATTTTTTTTTTAAATTTTAATTGGCACATTAAGTAATTTAGTTATACTTATAATAAACATAACATTAAAATAATTTTAGAGGAAGCTACCCATTGGTGACATTTCCTAACATTTATCATTTGGATTTAGGATAATTAAGAAAGAAGATTACGGTTTGTTTTAGCCTGTGAGGTGGTTTATCGGAAATTTAAGGAGTAGCCATATTTCCGATGAGAGGATTAGTATTTGAGTTGAGCTTAGAACGGAATCGACTGTAGTGAAATTTGGCGAAATCATTGATTGCGTAGAAATTTCTAGGCTTCATATAGAACACGCGAACCATCACATACGCATACGTTCACTTACGCACTCGTATACATATGTAGTGAGCGGAAAAGATTTGGTACATTTTACGTGAAAAACCAAGTATCAGAGTAAAAAATAAAAATAAATAAATAAATAAATAAATAAATAAATAAAAAGGTTTGTGTGCCAAAAATTCAGATATTATGTAACAATAAAAGTTTCATCCGAGTTTGTCTTGCATTGAAATAAATAATACCGTACGTATTATTTTTTTTTTCTTTTTGCATAAAAAACATGTTTTATTTACTGAGTTTATTAACAAAACAATCGGCACACGCGGCGTCTCTTGAACGACAATAACGAATTCGTTAAAACTTTAGCAAGTATTCGAAAACGATGAGCATCCCGTAACTTATAACCTACCCGACGAGTTATTCCTCGACATACATTCGACGAAACAGTACTCACCACATTATTTTCTCACATTGTTCGCGCTGGAGAAACGTCGAACGAGTAGTTTCTGGAAATGTGCACCTCAAGAATCAGATAACCGTAAATGTTGTGTGTCGAACAGTTTGAAACAAAATGCTTTGCTGAGTTTATAACAATAACCGTGAGGGCGTACGCGCAACACTATAATAATATTTTATTTAATTTCGATATCTATTTAAAATCTTGTCTGAAATACAATACAATCAGCGTTTTGAGGGGTGTTTAAGTTTTTTTATTTTTTAAATATCAAACTTTAGCGACTTATTTTTCTTTTCTATTAAAATATTTTCGGTTGGTTTTGTTGGTACGCAATAGTTTTTTTTTTTCATTTACAACATTTGTTTTTGGCAAACATATGCAAATACCAATAATACGGTGTTTGAAATAACGATTCGGACGTACATAGAAATTTAATAAAAATAAAACCCGATGCAAACGCAGCCGTTAATATTCTATTTACAGTGAACATTTGCCAGAGAAATTATAGTGGCATTTTCACCCGTGCAGACAATATTTCATACGCAGTGCATAAATGACCTTAATATCGCGACAGTCCGTTCGAAATAGTTTTCAGTTATTTCGAAAGTGCATACGCATCATATCAGACGTATGTCGAACACCCAAAGCACGAGGAAGATGTAAAACTGTTTTAAATGAAAAAAATTTGGTAGTAGTATACAGTTACAACTAGGGCTCGTGATTTTGAATGTGTATTAAGTAATACGTGTACACGGAATCCGTATGTTTGAAATACACATGTATTTTTTTAAAGTTTATTTTAAATTATTAATATAAATATAATATTTAATATATACAAGTTATATATATTACTTACAAGCTGCAATTATATTACAACATTGGTTTTACCTATAATTTAACCATAATATATTATTAAATATTATTCTCAAATCCTTAATAGTGTATAAATATTATACTATATAATTACATGTTTTGATAAATATTAAATGCATTTAAAGTTTAATAGTAATATCTTAGTGACTTTCATACTTTGTGTTGTCTCGTGATCATACAGCTACCTAATAGAAACCTAGATAAAACTTAAAGTATCGTTTTTAAAATTAGGTAATATTCTCATTCTTTCATTTGACGTTTACACTAAAAAGTCGTACATTTATTTAATACATAACTGAAGAATTAAAAATATTAAAATGAACAAGTGAAAAAGCTGGGTCTAGCAATATACTAATCGTCAAGAAAATAAAGCAAATTGCAGTTTATGTTCTGATAGTGAAAATAATGAGTTTTGTTGTAATGGTGGTACCACAAGATCTGTAGGAAGACATTTAATGACAATTCGTGTTGAATTATTCTTTATCTAATTTTCTGTCTCTTTAAACATATTATTTATTTATTAATTTAAGTTATTATTATTAAATCATTAGTATTTTTTCTTTATTTATAAATTATGTTAAATCATCGAGTACTTATATTTTTATGTTTATTTTTTTACTTGATTTATTCGTAATTATTTTGTTTAAAATGTATTGTTGAATTGTATTTATTCAAATCTAAGAAAATAAAAATGTTATACACTAAAAATACTATAAGTACATATTATTCATAAACGTGTATAACAATAAATATATATTTCATAATACACAAATATATGATTTACTATAATCTGTAGTCTATATATTTTATAATGAGAAAATTTGATCGATAGGCAATTTTTTTTTTTTTTAATAAAATACACGGGTACACGCCACACGGGTAAACGTAGCAAATACACGAGTACACGGGTACATGGATTTTAATGATAGTGTATCCGTGTATTATATTTACACGAACTTTAACACCGATTTTTTAAAAACACGTGTACCTGTGTAATCAAATACACGTGAAACAGAGACCCCTAGTCCCCTAGTTACAACTGTTAAAACTACGTATTAATATGAGCTTCTCAAGAAATTGTGTTGTGTTATGCAATAATTATGAATTAACTGCTTTCTAAGAATATATTGGATTACATTAAGTACTAATATAGTTAGCAGTTTAGATGTAGGATTTTCCAATATTTTAAAATACGAGTATATCAAAACCATTTAAAACTAAATTACAATATGATATTATTTTATGAATGTGCTTCGTGTCAACTTTGCAAAAATATGTTCAAATCAAGTAGATTTATAATATCATAGAGAGGTGATAAACACGAAAACATTCATCATCGAATGACATATTTAATAATGTATACTAAAATTTTAATTTATGTGTTAATAATTACTAAGGCCCGGAATTATATGCACTAAAAACATACGAAATATGCATGCATTTACGCGATGGTTATCGTTCAAATATGCATTTAAAATATGCAAAAATATGCAAACAAAAATGCAATTTTATTATTTATTAAATTTATTTAATTTTAAAATGTATACAATTCATTAAATAATTAATATTCAATAAAAAATATACTTTAAAATATATCAACAATATTTTATATATTTTATTGAACTGTATGGAACTGTATGTTGTATTAAAATTAAATTGTATTTTGAACACTCACTCATCTCAACAAAAAGTCACAAACAAAAATAAATTTAAACAAATCAAGCAGATTTTTATAATATTTTTAAAGTTACCTGGAGAGTTATCATATTGGTACTTTAGCAAACTTTATCTTATCTTATTATAACACAAAAATCAAATTATATAACTGCACGATTCACGGAATTTTCGATGGGCATACGCTAAGTAATAAATAATAATATTAATAACTTCGTAATATTTTTTTTATATATGCATTATATTTCGAAAAATGCTAATATATGCATAATAATTTGAAATATTCCTCATATGCAAAAATATGCCAAATTTAATTTTGCATACCAACACATTAGATTGAGATTTAAATTTCTGTCTTACCTAGCTAATTTTTAGTTTAATATATAAAAATATGCAAATGAATACAATTCCAGGCCCTGATGATTACTAATGTTAGACTTTCTAAAGAACATGATCTCTATAAGAAACTGGCGTAATTACAACTTATTTATATTAACTTATTTTCAACTTGTGTGTATACGAAATTATTGATCAGCGTGTACGGCAATTTTTGAGCACTTTGCTTGAACATTTCAGGATATTATGAACAACAAAATATTATAATCGGCAAGAAGGAACATAATTAAAAATGCTGTCTTTTTTTTTTTTTTTTATCAATATATAACTTTCCAATTTTCTGTAATCCACTCTAGTCGTATCGTTCATCAAATATCAAGAATATAAGTCTTAGCAATAAGCGAAAAGTTCTCGTAATCGAGTAAAACGTAGTCGGTTTGAAAATTGATCCCGTAAAGTTCAATGATTTGTCGCTCTCCGATTAAAAAAAAAAGAAAAAACCTGTAGTCACGGCAGTTAAAGCATGTGGAATAAAATATATTGCACTACGTTCTTGTATAAACGCCAACTTTTATTAAATACGAGTATATGTACGAACAATAGATATTTACGCAATATGTACCTAGTGTATCTACTGTAAATAATTGGTTTAATCAAATTTAATAATGAATACGTTTGGAATAAAAATTTTCAACGCTCTTTTACTCGAATTAGTTATTTTTTTTTCTCGATAATTCGTAGTCCGGCCAAGTCGAAAACCATTACGAATCAAATTTTCAACTCGTTCACCTGAAATTCGAATAATTCTGTCTTTTGTATAGTGATCAGTCCGAAGACTATATTATGTACATTTAATAAAAATAATTTCATGGATTGTCAAATTACATTGTAGTGATATACCTATTCGTATTCCTCAATGTTTGTTTTGTTTTCGCATTTAAATAATTTACAAGATTATCAGATAATATATATAATAGGTATATACATATTCCATAGAAATGCGTTGCTATTGATTTGGATGTTTACAGGCAACATAGTTACATCACACTCTTGTTTTACATTATACTTACAGCATAGTGTATTATTTCAAATTTTGAGCTCGTCTTAGAAAAATCTGTATTTATATTTTCGTAATTGGATATAAACAGAGAAGGTAAGCATTTAAATGTTGAATATATTACTTGGAATACATGCTTAGGTATCTCCCTTGGACACTTCTTCGACAATAGTACAAAATTCTATTTATAACAAAAAAATGAAGCGTTTTACGTAATGGCAATAAGTATTCGGTTTTTTTTATGTTTAAGATTGTACCAAAATAAGTGTATTTTAATTCTTAAGTTGTTTAAAATAAGATTTGTAAAGTTTGTGATTCTATTCTATTCAACTAGAACTTATTGCGCAATGGTGCCCAGACATATAAAAGAGGAGGCACATTACTACTTGGAGAAGGTCAAAAGTGAATCTAATGGAATGTCATCTAATGAATTTTTGGATAATTTGATGTATTTAAATCAATCATCCATCAAACAGAATAAGGTATTAATTGCATAACCAAATAATTTAGATAAAAAACTTGTAGTATATGTTTCTATTTTAAATATTATTTGACGTTATTTTGCATTGAAAATATTTTTATTTTATGTAACACTGATTTATTAAATAAATACACACTTTTAACAAAAGTAAAAAAGAATATTCACAAAAATATAATTTATAATGATTATTGGCAAACATGTTATACATAGTTTATGATTTAGATTATCAAATTCGCAAATAAAACCCGTAGAACTTGTTGTCAATAAACTTTATATTTTCGATTTTTTCCGGGTAAGGTAAATTTCGCGTAAGACTTATGTTGAGACTCAAAGTAAATCTTTTTACGTTTTCAAATATGAAAAAACAAATGTAATTTTAGTAGTTATTGGTATCTTAATATCATATAGACCTAATGTAAAGTTTTAAGTTTTAAAAACAGTTGAAAATGTCACATTTTTCAGGAAGTATTTTCGTATCTCATGGACAAGTTGCTAGACGAGCGAACATATTACATAGGATATTCTCGTTATATCCTTATGAAATATGCTAATATTTATGGTGGTATCATTGAATATGGACTCATTCCGTAAGTAATTTTTGAGATGAACATTTCTAGAAAGTTTTCATTTTATCCGTTTGAAGCAAGCCTGGGCATTAATGAGTTGATAAGTCAAAAGTTAAGTTTATTTAACTTATTAAATTAACTCATTTCCTTACAGATTAACTTGAAATAAACGTGTTATTTTTTCATTTATGCAATTAAGTTAATTTTGATTTTAAGACCAGAAAAATATTTTTGTAAAATACCGCATTCGATAACAAGTTCATGAAATTTAGAAAAATGTCGAAGAATTTTTAGATGAGTCTATAATATTTATCTTAGTATTAAATAATAATAGGGGTCCCACCGGTCTCGGGAAAAGTACTCAACCGTCTTAAGACTATTGAGTAAAAATAGCCATGTCACCCATGAATTACATTATCATTGTCATGAAAAGTGGTCGTAAATCTATATTACAAAAATAAGTACATATTATCATTATCTAAATAATTCTTAATAATAATTGTACTTTTTTATTATTAGAATTATTTCATAATTTATGATATTATTAAATAAGATTGATATTAATAAATATTATTAAATAAATAAATTAAATACATATTTTATAACTAAACTATTTTAATGATCTTTATTGTGTATTTGGATAATCTATAAATACTTTATAATTAAATGCAATGTTTATGGGTAGGTATAAAATGAACCGGTTTATATATATTGTCTTATATTTCAAACCGCTTTTTGAAAATGTTCATAGTATTATAGTATTATTAGTATTATAGTATTAAAGTATTATTAGTATTTATAGTACGAACAAGAAATAATAAATTGTGTAATAGAATTAAAAAACGGATCTTCACCCGAAATTGATGGTATAACGGTTGAAATACTAAAAGAAAATATATCTCCTTGTTTTTTCCATAAAGTATATATTTAATCTTTGTCTTTCACAATCAGTTATACCTGATGTATTTAAATTATCCATAATAATACCAATCTATAAAAAAGGAAATTCTAATTCAATAAATAATTTTCGGCCCATATCTGTAATCTCTAATATAGCAAAAATATTTGAGAAAATAATCAAAAAACAATTAGTTACTTATTTAGAAAATAACAATCTTTAACATTTTTCTCAATATGATTTTCGTCCGGGCAAAGGAACTGATCAAGCAATAGCAAAACTAACTAATTTAATTTAAAAATCTTTAGTTTATCTAGATCTAGCTAAAGCCTTTGATACAATAGTATCAACAATATCACAACATTTTTATAACTAAATTAAACCAAATAGGCATTTGTGGTGATAATCTAAAATTATTTTCTTCATATTTAACTAACAGAAAAATAAATAAATACTTCAAGTCCTTTTAAACAAATTAAATGTGGAGTCCCTCAAGGTACTGTTATTTCACCAATTTTCTTTAATATATAAATAAATAGAATCCATGAACTTCCCCTTAAAAGTCAAATTATCTGTTATGCGGATGATACTGTAATGCTATGTGAAGCAGACTCATGGGATGAAATATTTGAATTAATAAGTAGAGATTTAAATTAATAAATCAATAGCTGCTCCAAAATAATCTATTTCATAGTTTTGAGAAAACTCACGTCATTCTTCGTGCTTTGACCGAAAATTCAATACCAACTAAAAAATGTATAAATATTCATAATACATTATGCCATATACCAGTAGATTGTTCTTGTGAAACAATTGTTATATCTAACTCTATTAAATACTTAGGAGTTGAAATCTGTAATAAAATGATTTGGAAAGACCAAATAAATATTCTAAGTAAAAAAGTAAGAAAAAAGATTTATATTTTTAGAGATTTGTGTAATATATTAGATTCGACTAAAGTGTAGCAAGTTTATTTAACATTAGTAGAATCGGTCATTAACTATGGTATAATTGGTTAGGGTGATACGTTCAATAATGTACTAAAAGAATTACAAATCTGTCAAAATCAAATATTGAAAGTGATCTTCAATAAAACACTAAGATACCATACCGAAAATCTTTATAAAGAATTAAAACTACTTCCTATACAAAAACTATATTATAAAACGATCGTTATATTCCTAATATATACCGCATAACATTAATACCAGGTATGATAAAAACAATTTTTTAATAAATTGGTCGAATAAAACTATTTCAGGTAGACATTTTCAAATAATAGGTACCGAAATAATAAATAAAATTCCTTCTGATATCTTAAATCTTCCACTCAGTTTATTTAAAAAAAAAATTGTTCAATAGTTATTAGATTTAGATGATTCAATATGATAATAGTAGGTAAATTGTTTTAATTTGTATTTGTAACATGTATTAATGTAAGAACTCCTGGACCCCCACACGAATTATCTCAGTGGGGCCCAGTATTCATTGTATGAATTAAAAATTAAATAAATAAATTATTAAATAAAAGAAGAAACTCAAAGCTGATCAACATTTTTAGATGATCCTTTTATTGAGATTCAATTGGTATTTTTATTAACCTGTCCTTTGTATTGTTTTATTTGTTTAGATTTTAGTAAAGTTAAATAATATATATTTATTTTCATGTTTTATATCTACTGTATACATTTATTGCCTGTATAATTTTATAGTTACACTTTCAGCTGCAATAATTATTTTTAGTTTTCATTCTCTTATTTAACATTAAAAAGAATACTTTTTTTAAATTATATTTATCATATGTGATTTGAATGAAAAATTAATAAAAAAAACCATACATAAATTAACATAAATTTGACATTTGAGTGCATTAAAATAATCCCAATGAAGATATATATATTTCTCTATTCTAATTTGGGTCTAATAAGATTTTTCTGAATTTTCATTATCGTTAATGTCAAATAAAATCTGTTGTTAATCGTCATTATATATATATCACTTATATCTGTGTTTAATGTACATATATTTTTTTTTGTAATTAACTTAACTTATTAATTGAAGTTAACGATATTTTTTAACTTAATTTTTAATTTAATTGATGTAATTCTCATGTGAATTAACTTAACCGAGATAAAAAATAACATTAACTTACCCAGCCTTGGTTTGATGTATATATGTATTATATGACGCATGTATCGTAAACGTGTATAATGTATATTTAATTTGTGTACAACGTTTTTCTTCGTTAGCAATCCCAAGGACTTAAGTAAAGCATTGAATTTCGTCCTGGTCTGCTTGAGTAGTAGACCACAATCAAAATTGTTCGATTTCGGAATAAGATCACTGAACCGGTTCCACAATAGCTTGAAAAATCGCGGAGAATTTTTCAAAAATGTAGCAGCCATTGCGCATTTCGAAAAATTCCCCTCGAATTTAATAGCGGTAAGTCTCATTCGAATAACGTGAACACTAATCGGCAACCCTGCATATACCGTGCACACGTTCTACGTGTACAGTTGTATTTACCAGCGGTCGCGGAATAAATCATAATTTAATAACAACGAACATTTTGCAGTCTATTGTGGAATACCGGGAATGTACGACGGAACGCGTGAAAGAAGAAGTTACCAATAGCCAACAGTCACCCGTGATCTGCACCCCGACGACAACGTTGGACCCAGACACGAGGTCGGTCGATCAAGTAAAATGTGATTTTGAAAAGCTCGACCGGACTGCAAACGGAAAAAATAGGATTAGGTCAATCATTAACAATTTGTATGTGAACAAAATACGCGAAAAGGTTAGTCACGGTTTGTTCGTACCGCTCATGAACACGTTGTGATCCACGCACTACGAGAATCATCTGAATTCGCAACATACTTACGTTTCTTTACCGGCGTATCCCGTCCGCGTAGTGTTTCCGCTTTAGGCGATTTTCAGTGTGCGCACATTGCGACCGTGCGCCCTGTTTATGATTTATCATTTCATTCCGTTTCAGAGTGACGAGATAAAAGCCATAATGGGGGAAGAACTCGTTCAGTGGTTCGCGGCTTATTTGGTCGAATACCGTATACAATTTGAATTTAATTTACATTCATTGTATTTGGACCTGCTGGACCAAATTGGCAACGAGCAACTGAACGTCCTTATCATGGAAACAACGACGAAGAACATCAGAGTTAGTATCGCGGTTTATCATGGGCGAACAGGGAAAAAAACAGCTTAAAAAATATTACGTTTTATCATTTCAGTCGCTATTGGATAACAACACTCATAATAATAAAGCTTTGCTCAAAAACCTTGGCCATTGGTTGGGTCTTATAACGTTGGCAAAAAATAAGCCTTTACCATTTGACAAAGGCTATCTAAAATCAATAATCTTGAAAGCGTCAGGAGTAGAAGAACTGATGTATACTGTTCCATTTGTCGCAAAAGTACTTGTGTCCTGTGCCAAAAGCCAAGTATGTTTATACATTTATTTCCTCGATTTTTTTACCGTTTATTATTATATTTTATGCAATCGGTAAATTTTTATTTACAATGAGCATACGCGATAATGATGTTTTTTTTTATTTTTGTTAAAATTACGATAGACTTTTGCACCGAAAAGTCCGTGGACGTTGAGTATTTTGAAAACCCTTGCGGATGTTCATAAACTACCGAACATAAAGTTAAATTTGATGTTTGAAGTAGAAGTACTTTGTAAATCATTGAACATTCATCTTGAAGTGAGTTTTTTTTTATAGTAAAGTACAATTTGGACAGTGTTAACGTTGAGAAAAAGCAACAGCATATTATAAAAAGGCTTTGTATTTTTAATACCATTTGAACATTATTTTACAATATATTTTTGAAATTTTATGTCTCGTTCGATAACACTACAAATTATACACGTATTTCAAACGATAAATTTTTATTAATTTGTGAAAAATAAATATTATCGTTACAAGATAAAAAGTATTATGGTATTCACTTGTATGTTTAGTCGATGTAGTTTTGTTTGAAATAGTCTTATATTCTTATAAACCTGACGACTTACCGTGTTTCACACGGAACACACTTTGACACTGGAAGATAAAAATCGGTCCAATAGTTTTTGAGTCTAATAATCTCAAATATATAAACACCATCCATTGATAAATATTTACTAGCTGATTTACCCATCTTCGCCCGTGTTGGTTTTTAATTATTTTTAATAATTGTTTTTATTATTTTATAATACGAAAATTTATCATTTTTACTCAACTAAATACTATCAAATATAAATATTACCTATCAAAATCGGTTAAATAGATACAGATTTCATTGAGGACAAACCGTCGAACCTATAATTTTTATGTATAAGTATTATATATAATATATAAAAAATATATAATTTCGGACTTTTACAATCGTTGATTGTTAATTCTAAGATTTACTAAAACTCGTTGGTAAAAGCCCGAACTGCCAAAATCATTCGGGGTTTAACCAAGCAATAATATATATTCTAGGGTTTACCGATATTTGTACTATTACCGTAACATAGTAACATATATATATATATATATATATATATATATATATATTAGAATTATCTGAAATTATGATATTAAAATTGTACGAAAATTTATAATAGCTTTAATACTTTTTAACAATTAGTGCAGACTATCAAAAATATCCCTGTACGGCATCGAGTACGGTACAATGCCCAACATTATACATAAGTGAGGGGTCCTCGTCAGCATTGATGTTTAGTGTTCACTATGCAATTGAATATAGTTGCCTTCACGGTATTTTACTCTGAAACAACTGTTAGTGCTTAGGATTTTGGGCCTCCTGGATACGCTAATGATACTATACTATATGGCTGCATACAAAATGTGTCCAGAAATCCCTTTTTCCACACGAACTGCGTCCCGACGGTATTTAATCTCTAATCTAATATTGCGTCTCGGAAATATTTCACCACTATACACTATTCCAACAATATTTTCCTTCCCATAATTTGAATTAATTAGTTATGTCCCATGGTTAAGTTTATTGTTGTGTTCTTCTACGGGCTTTCTTTTTCGACTGTTAGTGTTTGTCTATCGACTAACTCAGCACCATCTTGAGTATAATTTAAAACATTAGTACTTTCTATAATGTAATTTATATAATTTAATTCAATGTGTGACTTAATTATTTTTCTTTTTTTTTTTTTTTACAGAGACTTCAAAATTGAATATGATTTTTCAACGTTTCACGTGTGTTAACGGCATTTTTAAGTCCGTATAAATCTATTATTAAAATATAATGTTAATTAATTCGAAAAAAATAAAATAAACGTGTTATATACTTGTTAATATAGTGTACCACATAAATATTATAATTATTATAATTTAATTTGTGAAACAGCTGTTTATTACAGATAGCAATCTGCCATTTATAGTTATAATATTCAAATAATACCTGTTCAAAGTTAAGTTTACCTCCAATTCATAAGAAATTGAAGTTTTAATAATTATTTAATATCCATATGTACTAAAATAATTATATCAACAAATAGTTATATTTACAAAGTATTTAAAAAACTATAAACATATAAATTACAAGAATAATTAATAATCATTTCACAGAATTATTTTATTGTTTTTTTCTAAACATTATATATAATAAGGCTTAATATAATTTAAATAAATATAATAATTTCTCATAAATTAAACAATTAAAATTAATTTCATGAAAATCTATTTACTGTATGAACACTGAATACTTTATAAAAATTGTCCGTAATTTAGTTTCATTCGTGGAAAAATTATTGAGAATTTAAAAATTTACTTGTGATATTGTAATATACTTCATGGATGATTTTTTCTACCGGTACAAGGTTTTTATTGAACATAACATTTTTAAATTATATTCTTTATAGTATCGAACCAGTATTTTAAATATATTTAAAGTTTATACTAAGAGGATCAGTGGGACATGATTTTCCGGGATAATTCTTTAGGTTTTGCTACTCCATAGCAATTATTTTAAATTCAAAATACTTCAAAATACCTATGCAACAAGCAAACAAATTCGGAGTAAAACTGAAAACTTAAAGCGTATCGCGATAAAAATGGTATAGAATATACGTAGAAGACTAATAACGATATCATTTTTTTTTCTTTGCGAGAGCGTTGTGCAGCGACGGCTTTGAGTTGTACGGAATAAGTCTTATAAATGTACGCGAATCGGATGAAATAACGGAAACTGTTCAAAAAGAAAAAAAAATCCTCGCGTATTAGATATTCACTTATCATCACCGCCAGGTATTCACAACGAATTATTTAAACGAGCACCGAGCGTCGAACACATGTATAAATTTATATTCGAACGTAAACTGTTTTTCCTTTCACGAATAGTTTTTCGTGCAGACGTTTGTGCAATATCGTCCGTATTATACGCTATGACGTGGCGGCGGGGACGGTTGGGCAATGTGTTTTTGTAGTGTACAATACGGCCAAGTTGTAACGCGCTTTCGTGTAAAACGTTGCGCTTGCACAATGGACGAGAATAATAATAATAAAAAAAAAAAACCATTTCCATCAAATATTTAAACTATATAATAAGAGTACAGCACACCAAGACCGGATAAACCAAAGCACGTTTTTGTGTATGAAAAGTTTCGAGCTTTTTGCACGAGTTGAAAAAATAATAAAAAATAAGGAAGACAATAGCTGATGCACTACGTCATATTATTGTACGTATTTTATGTACGCACATATTATTGTACTGTGTGCGTGACCTTTACTTCAATCTAAAACGGCATTTACTTATATGTGTGTGTGTGTGTGTGTGTGTGTGTATGAGAAAGCATAATCGTATTGTCGCAAATTTATGTTGGTATAAGTTTTCCTAAGCATTTTTCAGCACTTCTATTCTACCGCTCTATGACCGTTGACGGTCCAATATCGTTGAATATTTGCACCGATCATCCGACTACCAATCAAGATCCAACGAAGAAAGGGTATTTTCAATATTGATGTTTATGGGTTTCGATATTAGAAATATTGTCCATAACATCAGACAATAACACAATATCGCATTATTGTCCACGATAATTGCGCAATGCAATAATACTTGAGAGCAACTTAAAACTTAAAAACCATAATGATAATAAAACTAATAACAAATAGTTTAAGCAGAACATTTTCCATTGCACTACTTTAGTCGTGTCATAAAGGACAACGTTTACAACCGATGTCAAATACAAACAAGACAATCGACAACGACGGCTGCAGCGAACGCGCATATCGAAAGTCAAAACGAACTTGGATGGTGTTCTATATATATTTTATTTCATTCTATAGCTAATTGCAGCCAATAGTCATGAGATTAGAATATTTATAAACTTTTCTGCAATTAGATTGATTAGCCCTAGTAAAATTTAACTCTAGAACACAATTGTTGCAATTAAATTATTGTTATAATATATATATATACAAATCAGGATGTTTTTGATTTCACGTATATTAATTTCATCAAAACGAGTTCTAATCGACTATCTTTTATTTACGTTTAAATTAATTTACTAGTCATGTGCAGAACTGAACATCGTAAATAACACAATATTATGAAAATTATACGTTGCAATGTTTTATAGAACGAAAACGGTAAAAAAAATAAAACTTTAGAAAAAAAAAACCAGTAAAGTAACACTATAATACGGTCGACTTTTGCAGTCGATTAGTTCAAGTCTGCTTTAGTTCTTGTTACGCTTGTGTTTTCAATGTTTACTATTGTACAAGTAGCTACACAATGGGTACCTGTAGATCAAAATATTTTCGACTTAATACAAATCATATTAATGTACATTATGTGTTGTATAACGAAGATATTATCCAGATGAGCAAATATCACGAAAGAACAGTTTTCCCGACAGTCAAAATACGTGATTTATAAACGTAACACGATTTAATCAAACCGCTTATGGTGACGCGGTTGAAGATTACAATATCACAACAAAAAACCTACGTTAGAACATTATATATATTTGTCGTAAATGATACATAGTCATCGGTTCGCGTATTGGCTAGGTATCATACACGGAAGTTGAACCGGTTTCGATTTGTTTAAAATTATAATCCGCACTGCAAGTTTGCGTATTTTACGTGAAATCTCACGGACATTTGACAAAACGATTTACTGCAATCCGTTTGAATTTATTGGGAAAACTTTTGTTGTTTCAACAACGATGACAACACGAGTGATAAACCGCATGTGCCAAAAAGACGGAAGAAAAAATCTCGTCAAGAAAGTGTTTGTGTATACAATCGTTGTTTTCGATAAAACTTAGGTACTGGGCTTACAGTAGCGGTCACTGTACGACTTCTATTTTTAACACAAGTACATATTACTACGGTACCCAATATTATGAAAAGTTTGACGATTATTCGTTTACGCTCTTCATTAACGTTCTAAATTCGTCCTTTCATTAGGTTTTCATTAGCCACGTTGGCTTTTAAATTCTCCCGAAAAATATGGCAAAAGGCGCGATTGCTCGCCGTCTCACTGTCCTATCAGCAATCTTGTTTATACCTACACAACAGCTTACACGGTATTGTTGTACATCCGGATTGCATACGCGATCGCATTTCATCGGATAAGAACATTACACGCGTATCGCTGCGGAACTTAATTCGTTTTAATGAAAACGCAATTAATTACACCGTTCGATTGATTCTACGCGGGACGAATAACAACCAACACCCGGCCAGCGATAACTAATTCGTTGTATGCTTATAGAAACGGCGCATAGCAATTTTGTACGCACGCATCTGCTCGCGTTTATTACGTTCGGTTTTCGCTTACGATTGTTTTACGTTTTAAACAGTTTACGTCCCGATACACGATTTAACGGTTTGCAGTCTTGTTTAATTCACGGATCATCTCTAGAGTTAATTCAATAATGTCTATTGCCTCCCCCCCATTGAATCTGTATCTAAGGAATTTATTATATGTGAGATACACATTTCAAATTTTTTAATGTGGATTATAACGAAATCAAATTGCGAGTGGCTGTGAATACTGAATTGGACTTTTTGTCAGGTCCATGCTTAGTGAAAAATAAAATAAAACACAAGCGTAAATTTCAAAATGCAGACAGGTTTTAAAAAATAATTACACAAAATTCAATTCTAAGTGGATTAGATTAAAAAAAAAAAAAAAAAAACACAAATATTAATGATTCACTTGATTTATATATTAGCAAACATTTTACTTGTACATATTGAGCAGAATTAAAGAAAAAATTTCAGTCACCCCCTCGTAAGTAAGTCTAAATACGTCGCTGTATAGTAACATATTACGACGAGACCAAGTGAGTACGGACATTTTCTACTTGCCGCGTACTCCTCAGGGTTTTCAGATAATCCTGGAAAGACGTCGTGTGACTTCAGTGCACAAATCGCACGCGCCGGATGTGTGACAACGGACCGCGGAACGAATCAATACGGTTTCGATTTTCACCGCCGTAGCGTGTGCACACGGCGACGCGTTATCGGATGACCATCATGTTATAGGTGTAGGTGCACGCATGTATGTGTAATAATGGAATCGATGGAAATCATCCGCACGCAATTTTATCGCGTTTTCACACAGTGATCCCGAAGAAATTATATCAATACGCCAGCGCTTTCGTGCACATAATATCGCTATACAGAGAAAGAGAGAAAATTAACTTGTTGACATTTTCGATCTCTCACTCTCCCTCTCTCTTTCTCTCTTAATTATTCTTTCCTGAAAGTTATTATGTTCGGCGAATCATTGACATGGTGGATGGAAGGATATCTATTCATTTGCGTAACTTCTTCGTCTATATATATATAGAAAATAAACCGATTTCAAAGGAGTAGCCTTTTGTTTTTAAAATAAATCGAAACGATGACGTGTAAAGAGAGAGACGGAGACAGAGGGAGAAAGAGAGAGAGAGAGAGAGAGAGAGAGAGAGAGAGAGAGAGAGAGAGA
>NW_020272797.1:743303-802535 GCF_003268045.1 Sipha flava | reverse complement strand
AGAGAGAGAGAGAGAGAGAGAGAGAGAGAGAGAGAGAGAGAGAGAGAGAAAGTTTAAATAGAACAAGAAAAACATTAGTCCAAACTGGGGAGGGGAAAAACGAGATGCTTTTTTTATACTGTAGGATCAAGTCCACCGTTGAACGATTAACAATAAACACAGCTTATCGACTTTCATGAATTTCAGTTAGCTTAAATTTCTTTTAATTCATATATGTTGAATTAATAAAAACAGGATACCATAAAATTCACCCTGGATCACTATTTTTCTTGTAAGGATTAGGAGATTATACGTATACAGAGTGATTTGCATAACGTGGGTAGTTAACATTTTTATAGTAGTCTGGTGTATTTGTTTATTCTTGAAACATTTTTTAAAATTCGAGGGAGCGTTATTTGCTGGAAAAAACTTACCTAATAATTTGGTGGTGCTCGAAAAAAACTTGATTAATTGAAAGTTTGGAAGTTATTCAGATTCACAAATTAAAACTCAACCATAAATAAAAATAAGATACATTATTATTATTTAAAATATAGAACAATGTTCTACATCTACTTTGAACAATAATTAATTAATAGATACTTTAGTGATGATACCATAATCTAAAAACGGCTTGACCACTTGGATCAATTTTTATTTTCAAACGTTGGCAAAAGTTTAAGGAATGTGAAAAACACTAAAAAAGTTGCACTGATGCTAATAATTAAACTCCTTAAAAGTGACTGATATAGAAATAAACGAGAAAATAAACGAGAAGGCGCCCGATTTAAATAGTTATTTATAAAAATTGTTTAAGGCTAAAACTGTGTGAATCTAACATAGGTACACTACGTTTGGGACGCAAACATTATTGTTTATCTTGTTCGTGATAATTGTTTTATAGCTAATTGTGGATTGCTTTCTTTACTCATTAAAACACCTATTTTCAGTCTGATTCAACTATATAATCACTTTTTAACAATTCAGAATTACAATTATATGATTAGGTTAAATGACCTATAATAATCGGTAATTTTTTTGTGGTACTAATGTATAATGATCATAGAACATATTTATTTGTATCAAAAAAAAAAAAGAAAAAAATCGGTATAAACAAAATGGTTACTTTCAATGTATATTATCATATTATTTTTGCTAATGTTATTTCAAGTTCAAATTAATGAAATATATTATTTGGTGAACATGATATTATTACATAATATTTAAAAATTAAACTTTTTTACTTATTTATTCTTCGTAACTGAATATTTATACTCAGTACAGAACAATGTTAGTCGGGCTCCCTGGTTTATAATAAATTAAGCAATCAAAAATTGTTAATTATGAGAAATCATATTTTTTTTTTTTTTGTGGATTTTCCTACCTTTTTTCGATCACCGCCGAATAATACGTAAAATGTTGTACGTTTACTCGAATGTACCTAAATTGCCTACACTGAACGCCGTTCAAGAGGGAAAATTCGGTTTAGAATCTTTCCGGTATGCCACACTTCGATAAAATAATACATCAGAAACGTACACTACTTCTCTGCAAATAATATTGATTCCGTCGGCTAATAATTTGAAATCGGTTAATACGAAATTGGCGAAACGGACTAGAAAGACCACTGAAAATGATCAAAAATAATGAAATACAACATTTTCTCGATCAAAATATATAATGTACGACTACCGCGTACCATTCGATAGAGACGAGAATCATTTTTCAAACAAAAATCGTTTTCATACACTTCTGTCCAAAACAATTTCCCAGCTATTATGTAAAGTAACGGCGTACATGGTACAAAGAAAAGTGTTGCGCAATGAAACCGTGAAACGTAATTGATCGGTCAACACCTCGACTGACATTTGAGTACTAGAGCCCACCGGCTACAACGGTTTAACATCAAACGACGAAACGGCAACATCAAAGACGATTTCAGACGAACATCTGGACATCGAACGAGCGCGTATTGTTAGCGGAACAGTATATCGAATCGTATCGTTCGTTAAACAATAGTCTTCGGTTGCTGTTTACGAGCGAATAGAGGACAAGTATTGTTTCGTGACGGAGGAAAAACTGTGCATCCGTGGTAGACGAATGGTGTGTGGTTCACGGGATGTGTTACCGTCTGTTTCGGTAGCCCCGTCGGAAAACTTGTATCTGGTAACAGAGCATCGACGTTGTCGTATACGCCTCGGTTTTCGCGTCATGAACGACGACGAATAATTTTGATATTCAGCCGGCACGGGAACAGCGGGATTCGGTAACAGCGTGTTATTGTAATGCACATCGCGTGTTGCTGAACCGTTTCGTGGTCGAAAACCGCCAGCAAAAACGTCCACTTTCGTCTCGTTTCCGCATGGTCACTAGTACCGCAAATGACGGATACAATGCGTTGAAATATCTACGTTCGAATGAACGATAACGGTCAGTGTTACCCCTATCTGGATCAGACGTAACGAGCCCATGATACGCGGGTCACGGTTTTTGTGAAGTGCTGATTTGAATGTCGTTCGTAATTTGTGTTTCGGTTTCTATTTTCCACGGGGGAGGGGGAAGAACAAAAACGGTAGTTGAAAACAATGTCATGCGCGTGCATATACATTCCTAAATTATGCGTTTATATGATTCATGCACGTAACAGGAAATTATGTTTTATTTCGTATGTTACGATAAACAGTCAATTTCGACGTGTGTATTTTAAAATAATTTTATTCCGATAGGTCTACTTGGATAAAAAAAATTCAGTTTCGACCCGCTGGTACTATAAATCACGAATGTGGTCGATGTCGAAAATGTAATAAACGAAAAAAAAATTAGTTTAATTATCTGATTAATGGCCAGCAGTGTATTATATAGACTACGTTTCTTCAAGTTAAAAATGATGATTCATATTTTTTTTTTTTTACGTTGAAAGACAAACTATACTTACGAGTCTCCACTGTGGAAGATGTGCTTGAAAATGTATTTTTAACCGTGTACGATGGTGTTTTGGAGTCGATTTAATGTCCAAAATAGTATTTTCTTTATAAGTATAACAATGATAAAAATACAAAACGAATAAGTGGGAATTCAAAACGTTATGTTCTCGTCGTAATACATCCTTCGGGAATATAATTTAGCTCATTAATAAATATAAATATGTTAAATCTCGTGTTCGGTAATTAAAAACGAGTACATTTTTTTATGATCACATTAATGAATAATGAAGATCTCTAAAACAAAAATGATCACTATAAAGAAGATCGGATTGCTACCTATAATAATTTATAATCGACTAGCAAAAACAAAAGCAAACAAAAAAAATGCTCAAATGAAACATAAAACCACCAATGCTATTATATTGTATTGCACGTAAATTGTATTGGTATTTTTGTAAGCACGTACTCAAAAATTCGAACGAGTATCGAATAAACGAACATACCAATTAAGTTACGTTGTACAAGTGTTAATATTCATACACGTGTTTAATTACGAGCATCCGGTGAATGCATGGATGTGTATATATATATATACGTATATTTAATACACGTGTAGTGCTCATGGTACTACAAAGCATTTTCCAAGTAGGACTTGACATCATTTCGTGTATGCGATTTTTGAAAAGACTTTTGCGGCTCGATTAAAAACGTACACGTTTAAAATACCTGCGTGCATAGCACGGCCGTAGTATCCGACGTAAATTGTTTTTCACGAATGAGTTTATGTTTTAGAGAATAGTTTTGCTAAAATATAAGCGTACTTATTGTTGTGTCAGTAGTTGTCATTTGAGAACGTTGAACGAAAAAATATTATAACACAAATACATTGAACTATTGAATATCTATTCTGTGATTAATTCAAATATTTTCAACACTGAGAACGATGAATTATTTTATTGGAATTTAATGTAAGGAGAACAGAACATGGTAAATACGGATTATGAAGTTTGTAAACAGGCGTGAGATTTAATTATTAAATTTACAAACGTACGATTTAATCACCACCGTGCTGAATAACAATTTAAAATCGATTATAATATTAACAATAATAATAACAATTATTTTCGACGCGAGGCTCGGAGGATTTACCGAAGAAATATAATTATCTTGGGACACACGAGATTTATCGGTTTCATTTTACCTAGATCACAATAAAAAATTCGTTGTTTGTAAATCGTTTGATTTGCCGACAATTTGGCCAAACTTCCTTTTAAGCCCTGCGCTCTTTCCGCAAATGGCTTACCTATACACATATATACAAGCAGCGTACACATATAATGTTCACGTGTTACACGTGGAGAGAAATAAGAGGACGAGGTGAACATTAAACGTTGCGGTTACATTTATGCGTTGCAATTTATATAACGCGGGCTTGGAAATTAGTTTTCTTATTTATGTACGGGCGGCGGGAGCGATCGTCGTATATATTTTTTCCATGCTTGAACTATACATTAAACCGATCTTTGATGTTCGCAACAATTCTAATGATACGTACTCAAAGAATATATTTTCCGATGTATAAGCTTCTTTGAATCTATTAGCAGGAGAAGTTTCTTGGGTATTTTAATTATTGTTTTCAAACCCAAACTACTTTTTGTTTTTACATTAATAATTCATATTTCTAGAATTTCATGACATAACATCAATATAATTACGTAGCTTATGGCATATCGATCCCACCACATATAGTTTTCAGCAGTCGCAGTAAGTCGTGTTATTTGACGGAACTCTTGTCTAAGACTGAGTGGATCGGAAAAGAAATGTGTTCCGTTTTTTGCCAGTTTTCTGTTGATATAAATATATACGCACAAGGTTTGGAGTTTATATGGTACGCGAAGACGAAAGAAATCGATCGGCTTTGAACAGTTGTAAGTTTCCGTTTTATTTAGATGGGCTATGGGTCGTATATAAGGACCAGTCAGGAAATCGGTCCGATCCGTGTACACGCATCTGAAACGAGTTCCGTTTCGGGCGAATTTCGCTACATAATACATGTGACTCCTTCACGTGTGTCAACCAAACCGTGATACTGAAAACGTGTAACATTTTAATCGTATCACAAACATTTCCTAGCCGCTTCTATTCACTACAAACACGAATCGGTTCGCATAACAGTGAAACAGTGGCGATCCGATCAGCGTCGCGGAAAATATAGAGAGAAAAAAGAAATGTCTACGATTTCCACTTGTCAACGTTTTTATTTTATTTTATTTCAAGAAGAGCGAATACGAGAGCTTTCTAAAACGTACCCCATAGTAAGGCTGTTACCAGGTTCGATGTGAAAAATAATTGGAACTCAGCGAATGTATGCACACTATAGTATGCAGTTCCCCTCCCAAAGTGTGCCAACTATAAGTCGGATAAAATAACGTACCTACGCACACGTTTCACCGTGCGGATAAACGTACCGCTAGAGTAAGTTTTTTTTTTCCATAAAAAAATTTGTGATTTCAATTGCTGATATGAATACGCACTTTTTTTCAATGTTCAGTCAAAACGGATATCTACAGGGTGTTGTTAGACGTTAATTTTTTGTGTTCGGTTTATAATAATATGCGTTTATGTTTTATCGCGGCTTAAGTTTTATGTATACAACATTTTTTCTATAAATATTTGTAAATATTTGCACCGCATATAAACTTCTTGTTCGAGCAGATAATACAATTGTATTATCTACTTTGCACGCACCTACGCAAGACAGCCGTACAATTTGAACAACAACTATATTGTAAATATTCCAGTTTTTTTGTTTTCGTTTGTTTCATCCGCCATTATTCTTTGGCAAAAATAAATCCAATAAATTGTTCATGTTTCTGCCATGTTATAGAATTTGATTCGTCTGATTCTACCCCGCAACGTTTGTTACAGAACATTTATATTACAATAAAACTTTATTTAATGTTCAAACTCACCTGATAGAGACCAGTATCATAGCGAATATCAAATATTTTCCCAAAAGTGGGACTACTAATGATGTTGGTGGTATAATCTCGACAACTAGCAAGAAGAACACGTGAAGACTAATAAGAATTGATATGGACAACGTCACCTGAAACAAAAACCGTGTAAATTAATGTAAAATGAAACCATTTACGTATATCTACATATTATCTATTTTTATTTTTTATGTATTCATTAATAATCGTTCAATAATTTTTCATATAATTATTTACTGATTACAAATCGGATTCATAAATCGTAATCACAATAGTTCATAGTATACAATAAGATTAGGTTCTATTTGATGAATTGTAATATTTCATATGTATATACAAATTTTTTTAATGAACTTTGAGATGATTTTTTACGGGCACTTCGAAATAGGTTTTGTACATCAAACAATAATATTTATTAACTACAGTATAGAACACTTTTTTTTTTTTTTTGGCTTAAAAAGAGTAAATTATAGATTTTACCAACTAAATATTATATTTCTAGTTTCACGTGTGTTGGTTGACCGTATTAAGTAATAACATTCTACTGAAATAAAAATATCGGTTATCGTAGCGAATTATGCAAGCGTAATTGTAAACGTCTAGAACGCGAAGAACATTTATTTTGTAATGTTTAAAAAATTTCTGTTAAAAGCTGCTGACGAAGTAGAATGAAATAAAAAAAATTTAATCATCGAATTATTTTAAATCAATTGAGTATCTACGTTAAAGTAATTACGATAGTAACTCGGTGAAATAACATTTATAATAACAAAAATAATATGTAACACAATGTTTATGATACAACACAAACAATAATTTTTTCTATTGGTGGTCGAAAATATTTATTTGATTACATGACGTTTACTTTTTTTGAATGATGATTAAAAATGTATTGTAATGCACAGTGCCATGATAATTATATTTGCGTGTCACTGTGGCTTACTCGTAGGTAAATAAATAAAAAATACGTTTAGCTTAATAAGTGGTTGATGAAGATCGACAGAGAGTGTATGTATACCAATTGTGGTATTTTTTTGTTGTCACTCAGGGTTACTTAATTTTAGGTAGATTTTCTGTTCATAACATGCAAATGCGGTGTGTTGCAGTATAAAGTTGGTATCATGCCTAAAAAAAACAATACCGATAAGGAAAAACGATGAAATTACTGGTGATTTCTGTTTATTAATATATATGTATACTAATGGTAAACGTGAATAATATGTCATTTTCGGTCTGTTGATTATTGTTGATAAATGGTTAGAGTTCGTACATCGGGTGACGTTGAGAATGCGATTTAGAACACCGATGCTTACTCGTATACAATAATACAAAATATTTCCACCAGGAACTGGAACCGTATCGAAAAGAGCCCTTTGAATATCGAAAACCGTTATTTTGCCGAAATCCTTATTTAAGTTAATTCTTAAAACTAGAATCTCGCTGGAACCCATATTAAAATTGATTTAAATCTAAAACCTCAACAGGCAGATTTTTTTTTGTAAAAATGTTTACGATAATTTACTGTTGAATTCGGTTTCATTTTTAATTTCATTATTTTTATTTACACATATGTGTATATCATTAGTATGATATAAGAACTAAAAAAAAACACATAGATCTATTATTATTAGGGTTTTTTACATTAAAAAAATAATCATTCAAGTACCTACGGAATTCAAATATCTGATCATAAAATATTTCTGCGTGACAACCGATAATGATGTATGAATATTAATAAGAATTACAGAAAAAATAAATGTAATTTTATTTACTGCGCAGTATATACTTAAAGGTTTTCTAGTTAACACAATAACAATAAATTCTGAAAATACATTTATAAAAAACTAGAAATGTTATGATTGCGACTTTCGATATCTGATGTACAGCACGTTTGAGCGGTTAACACATGTATGTCGTTGTTAGTGTTATTAGTTGTTATCGTCTACACAGTATATATTCCCTATTACTCACTTATTGGTGGTCCAAACCAGGGACCAGAATCGTAACTCAAAAGAACCGGTTAACCTTTAAAATTTAGGAACAGTAATTGAAACTGGAACCTTTATTTCCAAAAATAAAAAACCGTAACTGTAATCGTAACCTTAATTATATAAGGGTTAATTTAGGTCAGTTATTTAGACTAGTAAAACTATGGTAAGAACTATTATCTTTGTCTATTTGTCTTTTCTGAAAAATAAAAGTCAAATATTTTTATGATTTTATTTTTTTGTGCTGTTAACTGTAATAGTGTAATGCATATAATAAGTAAACTTGTATTATTATTATTATTTTGTATGTTTATTAATTTATTACAATTCACAATGAGTATATCATCTATGTTGTCTATTAAGTATTAAATATAATTCACGTTTATAAAAAATTCGTAGCTACAACTACTGCTGTTTTTCCAGTATTAACTTTGATTTATAATTAAAATTAAATTTTAAATATAAGCTATTTATTTCATCAAATCATAATATTTCCCAACATAACAAAATATTTTACAAATTCTTACTACGAGTTGGAATAAAATAACTTAACCTAACTCAAATAAATATAATAGGCTGATATAATATATATATATATTTAATATATTTATAATTATTTTTTTACCTATTCATAATACCTTCTATTTTCATGAAATGAAACAATTACAATTTAAACAAAAATAAATAAATAATTTGATATTATTTTTTTAATTAATCTCTAATAATCAGAATTAACTGAAATTAACCAGTTTTAGAACCCTTACTCTTTTAATACACCAAAACCGAAACCGGAATTGAAAAAAACCTATAGGTTCCAGTCCCTGGTTCAAACACATTAAAAGTACATTAATATTTCAATTAATTTTAAAAATATAAAAATTATTATTTATTTATTATTATTGAATTGAAAATTGGTATTTACCACCATAATTGACGCCAATTAACACTACTAATAATATTAAATTATATTTTTTAATGAATCAAAATAGAACAGAAAATTTTTTTCTTACAAAAGTATTATATCAAACCTTGAAACCAATTTTTCATTTTTAGAAAACCTAAAATCAACCGAAAACTAATTTTTTTTTTTGACACCGCAAAAAAACCGAAATCAAAATTATAGTTATTTTAAGAACCAGTACCGAAATCAGAACTGATTTTTTTTTTTTTCTATGGAACCGTAAAATTTATCAAGATGTCAGTCTCTGATTTCCATGGTTCATTAAAATACCAAAATTTAGGTTGTTCTAAAACTCTCATTGAATCTGAATAATTAAAAAATTAAAATTAAAAATATGGGCTTTGGAATTAAACATGAGGTTAGATTAATAACATAATCAAAAACTCTTTTGAATACATAATTATATATGATTAACAAGGGCTCGTGTTCTTCGTCCGAGAGCGTGTAGTGTGTTCGCCGTAAACAGATAGATGTTCCAATGCAGATTACTACGTCGAACCGTCGAGTGAAGGAGTGATGGTATATGTGGGAATATGTGTGATTCATATGTTTCATTCTCGAAAAACACTTTTCGGGACAGTAAAATCAATCGAATGCAAAGGACTAGGAAACACGAACAAAGATCCTACATTCGATAAAGGCAATTTTGTTTCCAATCCCTCTTCGGTGGTTTAAACATAAAACGCGTTAGAAAAACGGTGAGTTCTGATATAGTGGCGGTAAGACGTCGACTATTTAACGGGTATAAACCGAACAAACGTCTGCCGGCGAATGCGCGATGATTTACTGCCGCATTCGGATTTAAAATAATATCACAATGCTGACCGATGCGCGCGGTGTGGATCGATACGGATGCTCCTGTGATTTTGGCCATATCCATTGTGTTCGCGTGAATCCATTGTCACCCCTCTTAATGCTCGTCTCTTATTTCCTAGCGTTTCTCTCCTCCGGTTGGAGCCGTCCAAAAGTTGCCGGACCGTTTTGTGTCCGCTTGAAAACCGAAGGCGGTATTGTTGCACTTAGCGCAGGTGTGTCCAGACAATAGACACATACACGTATATCGCAGTCCGCGGGGACAAAAGGAAAAATAGGAAACGGTTGACACGTTTGCGATTGGAAATCGTGTATCTATAGAAAATAATAAAGTATCTGTGACAAGCAGTTGTTATCTTCTTCTGTTAACCGATCAATTACCGTTAGTAATTTTCGTTAGTAGTATTCGTTCTCTAAGTGGTTCTTTTCACTTAGGCATCATAAGTTTTGATTTTAATCAAATTATTTAATCTCAGCTCAGGTCCAGGTATCTCTTTTTTTCTGTGAGCTAACATTTCATTCATCTCGTTTAATGCATGAATCATCTTATTGATGAATAACTCTAAACAAATGTGATTACTTTCAACCGTGCAGTACAATTGAAAAATATTATTACATCATGCAATATTAACGATTTATCAATCTTAATATTAAACCCTCAGATAAGTATGACGATAACAATAACAGAAAGTTTTGTTTGATATTCAATCCATCTATACGCACATATATATATATATATATTAGCGTTTTTAGGTATTGCAATTTTATATGATGGAACGAGAACTTTAAATATATTGAAAATGTCTTATTGTTACAATATCAATATTTTATTTTTTGAAACTTGTGTACTTTGAACTTGATAGTTTCAAGCGGAATGGTATTTGAAGAAAAGAAAACGTAAAAATGTTAGCTCTTAATGAAAATGTACCGAACATTGTTCGCGATAACGACAGCCGTAGTAAAAGAAAGAAAAAAAAGGCTTATTTTTAGATTGAAAATAGTTTTGATTAAGAAAATCTATTGGTTCCGTGTGCGGAACCCAGTTAAACTTATTTTTAAACTTTCGTCGGGCTATATTCTCTCAGTTTGTTTGATTTAAACGATTTCCCAAAACCTTTCCCAAACAAACATACGCACATAAAGTTTCTTTAGATCTTTGTTGATAAATATTGTTTTTTGTGTTGTTCAAAATCTATCGAATTGTCCACCAACCGTACACGGGATAAATTGACGTCATAGGTTCTTCGTTCCTCAAAATGGTTTTTTTGTTGTTATTATTTCTTTGGAAGTCCGTCGAGCGCGTGCATTTAACACGGTCATCGCATTGTATCCACGCATTAGTGACCTGCACACGATTACCGATCGTCACTTCTTGTCTCTCATAGTTCAGAGGAATTGTCTCCACTCCCCATCAGAAAGTACGATAGAATCTCTTTTTCAATACAACCAGCATTGTTTGCCCACGCGTCGTTATAAGTCTGCCCCCGGTCCCGTTTTCGCAGTTATTAAATAGCACCGGAACATGCTGATAAACGCATTCGTGGCCCAGATCCGCAGACAGCGTTGTGCCGTTGCCAAGACGTGGTACTCTGCCGAGATTCTTATCGGACCATACATTCCGGTGCTCGTTATTCGCCCGTTGAATTTATGTACGGCACGGCAACAATTTACACGTAAATGGGAAGAAAAAAAATCAAAAACCGATCGTAACGAAACGTATATATTTACACAGGAAACAAACAGAAGAGGTATAGGATGTCGAAACTGTTATCATTAAGAGCTATCTACGATACAGCTACGACGCGTGGTCGCTAATCAATATTCACGTCGACGATGGTAACGTTTAATAATTTTGTCGTGATTTTTTTTAAAAAGTTACTCAAAGTGCAGCTGATTTGAGCTGCATGTCCCCCCCCCCCCCCCCCCCCCCACCTCGAACTTTCGAGTTCAACTTTCTACAGTCGTTTGTGTTTGTTTATGCTTTTATTTCCATAGTTTTTGCTTAACCCGTTCCCGAGTTATCGAATTTTCAAAGTGGGGGGCTGGAGACATGATCAGCCCTCCCACTACCTCGGACTTTCGAGTTCAAATTTTTACAGTCGTTTGTATTTCGTTTGTGCTTGTTTGTGTTTTTATTTCCGTCGTTTGTACCCGTTTCCGAGATGTTGAACATTGAAGGAGGGAGGGGCCTAAGGGCTTAATAAATTAAAAATATATTTAAACAAACTTTTAGTGTATATTGTTTTATTAACATATTTTATAAAGTAAATTAAGTATATGTGAGTAACCAATTTTTTATTTATTATTGACCTGTTCGTTTATTCGGCTACTCGTAAACTGTAGTACTTTCGGCATTACACAATGTCACAAAATATACACGATGGACGTTTAACGTATGAATCGACGTTGTGTGGTTGCGAGACGCAAAAACAACGACGGATAATAATCGACTGAACTGAACACTAAGCAAATAATCTATTATTCTATATTTACTATTATCTTTATCGACATCCGATTGATATCCAGCGGGTTATACGGTCGATACGGGGTTATAGTATTATTTATACTAAATAAAAATTATAAAGAGATACGAGTAGTTTGCAAATAATATATTATTGAAAGTATTAAGTCATCTTAATACATTTTTTTTTCAATCGGTTGAAATATGTATCTATAGTTTTTAATTTTAAATTTGAAAAATTTGTCAAAGTATGCAAAAAAGCATAACAATTTTAAAATATGTACTATCCTGCAAAATCTATCAAACATGCAAAAATAAATATATGTAATATATACAATATATTACTTTCAAATTTTAGATCTGTATCATGGCACCGAGAAACGAATATATTTTGCACTCTGCTATATTTAACAATAATAAAAAAATGATGCAAATATATTTATCTCTAAATAGTCAGACATGTTATAATAACTGTTAAGATCCATGGAAAATAGTAACATTATAGGTACCTATACTGGTGTACAATATACATATACATTATATAGCATAAAATTAAAAAAAATGCTTGGATTTGTATTCAAATACTTTGTGAGTATTCTTAAAATACATTTTTATAATATTATTTTAAAAGTATTTTTAATACTTTTTATTCGAATACTAGTATTGGTATCTTAATATTTTTTCAAAAGTATTGTTTACAAACCGTGTTTACGGTTAGACACGTAGGTACGCATAAGATTCAGTGCGAACTCGCAGTAGCCTGTCAGATCTAAAATTCCGTGGCCGGATAAAATGGTCGCTTAAAAGTCTATCTAAATTTAAAATTGACAAAATAAAAAAGGTTTCATACAATTTTAAAAACGTGTTATGATATTATTATTATTGTTTTTTTTTTTTTCAAAATGAAAATTCATCAATAATGAATATATCGCTTCGGAGTTTTGGAGAGAAGAGCTCTTATTGCTTTAAAATACACGTAAGAATGTTGAATATTTAAATTTGTTTACGCAAATTAATTTAAAAAAAAAAAAATAAAGTGGGTCATTATAAAAAAAATCTCAAGTAAATCAGAATTTTCTGCTGAAGTTTGATCACAAATCTGCACAAACGTGGAATAAACGAACAGATCAATATGAAATAAAAATTGGTTAGTGGGGAGGCTAAGTCCTTAGGCCCCTCCCTCCGTTAATGTTTAACATCTCGGAAACGGGTTAAGCACAAACAATGATAATAAAAGCATAAACAAGCATAAACGAAATACAAACGACTGTAAAAATTTAAACTCAAAAGTTCAAGGTCGTGGGGGGCTGAGCATGTTACTAGCCCTCATACTTTGAAAATTCGATAACTTGGAAACCGGATAAACACAAACGACGGGAATAAAAGCACAAACAAAATACAAACAACTGTAAAAATTTGAACTCGAAAGTCCGAACTAGGGGGCTGGGGACATGCAACTGCTAAATTAAAAGACGGTATAATCATCGGAGCTTAAATTAGAAAACTTATAAAAGACTGTTGATTTTGTACGTTGTCTTAATACAGCGGAGCAAGAACCATGACATCAGTTTTACACAGACTTGTGAAAACTTCTTGGAGAATTACAAAGCGCTTACATATAAGGATGAAATTTCAAATATATTAAATGCGTATAATAAACGTAGATTTCAAATGTCATTAAAAATGTATTTTTTGCATTCATATCTTAATTTTTTTCCGGAAAATGTAGGTACGATAAGTGATGAACAAAGCGAATGATTTCATTAGAATATCCAGTTAATGGTTACTCGTTACCAGGGTTTTTGGAAGAAAAGTATGTTAGCGGATCACTGCTGAATGCTATATCGTGACGTACCTGATAAAAAGTGTAATAAATAATTTTAAAAACATTTTGAATATTTAAATATGTAAACTATTTACTTTTTTAATTTAATTATTTTATTATAAATATATTTTTTTTTAATTAGTTTATAGCATAATATGTTCATGTAATTTTAATCATTGAAAGAATCAAGTAAAATAAATATTGAATTTAGTAAATTTATTTCAAAATATATGTTTTACCTATAAAAAAATGAAATAACTATAGTTAAAAAAAAAAATCGTATTACAGTTTTGAAATCAGCACAACAAATTGGTCTTAAAATCCTGATGATTAAATAATGTTTAATTGTTTAGACCAGTTGTTCGCGCTGTATATATTGTTTGTGTAAAATTTGTTCATGTCATCATTTTCGTGCGATGCGTAGCGGTGCGTTGCGTATTCGCGGCCCTCGTCGGCGGCGGTGATAAGCCTCCGTGTGCGACCGGCCGGATACGTTATCGCGCTGTTATCGTCGCACGTTAATGATTGTTATTCCACGTTTTCAAATTGTCGGTTATGTTTTGTAAAAGTTTCAAATCATGCTCTCAGTGCCACAAAGTTCATTAATTTCGAGTGTTTTTCTATTTTGTGTGGTGGCACTGGGGCATTTTATCTTCATTGTGGTGTCCGGCGGCCTTAGCCTTCGTGGTGAATGTCGTCGGCCCCATCTCGCTCTGTTCGTGTTCGTCGTGGTGTGCACATCAAATTTCGTTTTCAAGTGTTCGTACGTCCGCAGCCATTTTCATTCAAACCACGTTTTTTTGTTGAGTAGTGTCATTTTCGTTTTGTGATTGACGTGGTTTTTCGTTTATTGTTCCATTGTCCAGGGCTGTGGACCGTTGCAGTGTTTTCGTTGGTGACTGTGTTTGAGTGGTCGCACGTACCAATTCTGTGATTTATTTTTTATTGATACACTGCGCTGTGCCGTCTAAGGCAATTGTCTAATCACAGGGTTGGTACGGTCGCGTGGATGAAATCAGCCATTTCAACATAGTCACAAGTGAGTATTGGTCGACCATATTTGTTCATTTGTGTTTTAAAGGCCGACGGGCCTAGCCGTCGTAGGCACGCTATTTATATTATTGTATTTATTTATTATTTCTGTGCGCCATGTGGACCACGTATTGTATTTAAATTATTTGTATTTGCGTGCCGTGTGGGCCGTAGATTGTTTATTATATTTATTTGGTATTATTTATTTATATATTTATTGTTGTGCCGCTGTAGGGCCAACACTTATTATTATTATTATTTTATTATTTGGTGTGTGCCGTGTGGGCCACACATTATTTATATCATTATTATTGTGCGCCGTGTGGGCCACACATTATTTATATTATTTATTTTGTTTTTTATTATAATTCCATATACCACATATTTGGTCTTTATTATTTATTATTTTTTTTGATAGTGTTATAGGTCGGTAGTGCTGCACGTTTGGTGGCCTACTGCCCTGTCGTGAAGGCACCCTTATGTATTTTTATATAAGCGCTGAGCGCGACACCAGTGTTATTGATTACTGTTAATGATAATATACATTAAATATAAATGAATATTATTTATATTTATATAAAAATAGTGTCAATGACAATTTTTTAAAGTGTAATTATTGTCATAATTTTTATTTGCTAGTATACAATCAATGTATCTCAATATCTACAAAGGGTTGAGTATTTTTTTTTTCATTATTATTCACGTTTAATTGTGATTTTCATTAAGGAAATAAGTTTGAAACGCTTTTAATTTATAGTAAGTAAGTCAAACAATTAATATTTCAACGTCGTTCTGAGATTTTGTTAATCATTTTGATTGACATACTTCGTATATCTTTTATTCTATAAGAGAATTGTCGACAAATACAACTCTTGAATAATTAAAGCAAAATGGTAGGCATAAAATAAAGGTTTTAATTTTTTTATTTTTATGACAAAATAACTAACTAAATTTAACTGGCTAACCTTTTCTAGAAGAAATTCACCGCTATGATACAAGAATCTTCCTAAATTGTATTTTGTTCAACACAAATATAACACATAATACCATTTACTTCTAATGTATGACCTCATATTATTGGCTATATACTACGTTATACATGGTTATTCATGGAGATTCAATAGCCGAAAAATATTAACATCACCGAACAATATCAGTATGGTAATATAATATACATTCATCGCTTTATTTAGAATTTATAACAGTGTAAGACGACAATAATCTTTTTTTCGTCCCACGTGTAGGTTTTATTAATGGGCGGAAGCTTCCTTATTCAAAATGTAAGAGGTAGGCGAGGGTGAGAACACGTCTGTTGCCTACGACTTAATGGTCAAGTGTCGAAACCACACGCTGTTAGATCGCCATCAAATGACGTCTACATGTGCCCGTAACCTTTAGATTATTAATTCCGTAACGGAGTTTCACTACCGGACTGGATATTTTATTAAATGAAAAACATGTAATATATGTCTGATAGGACGAACCGTCGTCAATGCGTGTTAATGTTTAAAAATCTGATGACCGAGGAAAAACAGAAGCTATGCGCATAAATCGAATTAACGTTTGTTGAATAATGTACTGACTATTTATACTGATTTTGTGCTTTCTTTTTTTTCCAAGAAAGTTAAATGATTTTGGTATTTGTTACCCGATACCACCCGGTCACCTTTTGTACGATTTCGCCTTGGACGTAGTTTATCACGGTATTCTTCACGCTTTCATAATCTTTTACTGTTAATGGCACCAGATATTTTTTTAATGCACACACAATCCACGATATATCTTTGACTTTTTATTCGCTCTTGAATGGAAATAAAATCAGATTTTAATATAAGATGTACAGCAATGTGACAAACCAAATTACATTGCTCGTGTTTTTCGCATCGAATCGACGAGTAATGACCATTAATTATTAAAACGAATATGAACGCTAATACCGAGAGGTATTCGGGGAGGGAGGTAGAGAAAGGAGAGTAAACTCGCCTACCTATTATGTCTGCCGATGGATGTGCGTTCAACACTACGGAGGACACGTATGACGTTCGGATATCGGCGCGTTAAAAAAATAAACGGTAAGTAAACTAATCGCTGAACGAGCACCGAACGAGCACGTACGTCCGCAACGTATTTCTCACGAGTCTTACAATTAAATCAAAACAATAGCAGCTAGCGAGATAGTCCGCGTTTCAGGATTTCGAAAAACAACAGATCGCTGTAATGCGATTAACAGTTTATGGAGCACAGATCCGTCATTTGCTCTGCGCGTCATGTCTAGATCGAGTACCGATTCGATAAGGCGACAACACAAACGGCTACACGAGTCTGTGACAATGTTAACGAGATTACGGAATCGCGAAAAAGTGTTCGGTTTGCATGCACTTAAGTCGAATTACCGAAAAAGTTGCGCATTGACCCGGGAAAACATTCGGTAGGTCACATTGAATGATATACGCTTTACCGATGCCAAGTATTTCTTGGATGTCTTGGATTGTTAACCTTTGGAAGCAGGTATATAAAGGTTTCGTTCTATCGAAACTTTACCGAGATACATTTTCGGCTGCCAACTACGTTGGAGAATACCGTGCCTTAATGCCGTAAGGATTATTATATGTATTTTGTGCGCGTTGAGAATGGTTAAATCGACGATAGTGATAATAGAGCGTCGAGTTTTCAGATTTGTTATTTCGTAAACCGAATGCCATGATTAATATCGTTAAAATGTATCATACCTCAACGATCCATAGAGTTCTGGTTACAAATCAAAACGCACATGGGAAAGACGGTGAACTAAGGATGATAGAGTAACATCGAGTTACTTTCACGAAACTCGAATATTGTTGTTTTCGATTGTCCGCCGAGAAAGTTTACTGAAAGGAAATACGAGTACAGCCCAGCAAAAAATTATTCCGATACCGACTGTACGCGAACAATTTTTTTTTTTTTACGTCGGTCACGCACGTGACTTAAAAATAAAATTGGTTGTATTTTTCGTCCGATATTTCGAAAAATATTGGATTTAAAACTACTGACCACGAAAGGATTTTCCAACTAATTATTCAACTGATTATTTATACGTTTCAATAGCTGCTATACAGTAACGTGGTCATAAACGATAGTCGATTTTATTTATCGTAGCATCATATTATTTCAAGATACACGAATAAAAATATATTAGTGGCTGTATTCGAAACGCCAATAATTATAATCTATCCGTATGCATTAAGAACATTCAAAGTTTTTCATATCAAGGTTTTCTTATGTCTTCACCACAATCTTCAATGATTCCTGAATTCCACAACCATTTGAAGTGTTTTGAAACAATATTCATTGTTTAATTATATACGCAGTAATATTCAAATTAAGACTGTCACTGTGTTTCGTTATCGCTTCCATAATCGCTATCAAATTCATAAGTATTTATTTTTTACATTTAGGATTTCCATCGGCGCTTGGTTTTTCTTTTTTTGATGTTAACATTATTTTGAAGTTTGTTTATATATGTTTTTATTCATTTATTATAATAAAGAAATAAAAACGCATTTAAGTGTACTTATTGTACCGTTAAGTACATATTATTTTTTTTCCTATAGTATATAAAAAAAAAAAAACAAAATAGAATTTGAATTTATATTATTTTCTAGTTCTTTGACACGAAACCCTTCACCGACTTTCACGTCACCCGTGGGAATTACGACGTACGTTTCGAATACTTCTGGGAAATGATGTTATATAGTTATTATTATTATTCGATATTAAATAACTCAATAATATGTGATACAGAGAGACAAAAAGAGAGAGAGAGAGAGAGTACCTATATTACTAGCTCTTTAATGTCGATATTTATCTGATGTTTATGGAGCATCTTCTTTCCCCTCGACATAGTCCAATCGATTCCTCATAGATGTCAATATTTTGCGGCTAAAACAGCGAATTAAATGGTAAATATTTAATAGCGGGATGTAGGCTGAAGCTGATGCAGTTTGCGTTTTTTTATGAACATTTAAGTTCCCGAACCAAACTTAGCTGAAGAGTTAAAAAGTTCCAAAAGGCTTAAAGGAAGCTCGGATATTGGTTCGTTACTATACTGTATATAAGCTTGTATAGTTTCGCGTCTATGAACCAACGAGTTTTGCACGACAACGAAAGTCTCTTAAGACTTCGAATGTTTTTCAAGACAATCAAGGTACGTAGTACGAATCGATATATGACTAAAATGGTGTATAATTAATTTTACGCATCATGCTGATGGAGATTATGAAGAAGAATTATACTTCGTTATTTGAGCATTTTCGTAAGTGCAACGTCGTTGTTCGTTCAACACAACGAATCATTGACGTGAAGAGGATATTGAAAATTGGCCGTCGACTTGAGATCGTTTAGAGAGTTTAGAGAAATCTAGAATACTTCTTGTAAATTATCTATCTGCATCGAGCAATCACACAACGATATATTAAACTTTTTCGAAGTTTAACCACAAATCGAACCTACGAAAAACGGTCGTAAAACGTAAAATGTATGTAACATTAAAAATTGTACACGCGCGTCGCAACTAATCCGTTGCCTCTGCCCGAAACGAGAGTAAAAGTGACAGAACAGTCGTGAAATATTATAATACACGCGTTTAAGTGTGCATTGTATTATTATGTTGTAATATGTTAAGCGCGTCAGTACGCGTGCTTGTCAGCGTTATTGAACTTTAATGCAAATGTAAAATATTTTACATCGTTTCTCCAATACTGTTATTCATTTTTTATTGCGTGTGTGTGCGTGTGAGTATGTTCGTGAGTGCGTGTTTGTATATGTGTGTGCGTGATTTGTGCGCACTGTAAGGTCTTTCCAGCTCAAAATGATCACGTTTTAATGACTTTCTTAATAGTGTGTGGCACGTGATTTGAATTCAGTTTGACTTATTATTTAGCAGTACGTTATATAAGCCCTTAAAAGTTAGTTGCAGGAAACAATTTTACTCACTAAGGATTGACTTTGAAGACGATGCGATGAGGAGTTTGATTTGATCCGCGCTGAAAAACTGTAGGCGTTTACGCTTATCCTACTATATGAATTCTGTAATCGAATAACGTATTTGTTTGTAATCCACTGCTAAGCTGTTAGAGTTTCAATTTAATGTTGTGTTTTTTTTTCTGAGAATATAATATAACAATAGAAAAGAATATAATAATATCTTGTTATTATTATTATTATTATTATTATTATTATTGTTATTATGACATGCTAGGGTATATTATTATTATTGTGAATCGACGTAATAAACGTGCGTGTTCCATAGTGAAGCATTTCTGCTACACACACCTGCTGCATTTGACCTATGTCAAAGAGCGATTGCACATAGCAGTTATACCAGGTAGTCCCTACCGATTTCTACGCGTCAGTCAAATTTAATAGAAAGAACATTCATAGGAAGAAATGCAATCGATTTAAGTAACGCTTATCTAAGTTTTAAAGAAAAAAAAAACAGTTTCAAGTTCAAAAAATTCAAAATAACACGTCTAGTTTGGAACGTGATAAGGGGTACACCAATAGATATGCATGCTTTGAGAATCGTAAAGAAACATCCTAAAAACGTTGAATTACAAAAATCGGTGTGAGACTCATATAATATATGTTATAATCGCAAACTCACGAGTATCGTTTTATCCACGCGACTATTCAGTATTCGATTAACACGCACCACGATAAGATGAAATTTGATGTGTTGTCGTAGTCCTTCGCTCTCAGTGGCGAACATGATAACCATTCGTATTGTGGAACGAAAAACGCTACTGCGTAGCAAAGATTGAACCCTGAATGAATTAAACGGTTGTTATTTTATTTTCGAGAAATATTATACACTTGCTCCGGACGCATACTAAATATTTGGTACGTTTATCGTATTTTTTGTAATATTTATGAACCTAACAACCACAACATTAATACCAATAATTCTTAATTAGTTTTGCGGATGATTAACGGAGTGTCAATCATTCTTTTTGCAGACGTTCGACTCGACTTCTGGATGGATGTCAAGTGTTTCTACTTAACGTTTCATTCGAATTGAAAATAGCTTGCGAAACTTTTATATAATTTTTTAATTTCATCACCGCAGTAGTAGGTATCATTTTTATAGTTTAACATAAAACGTAATCACGTCCCGATAACGCATCGACCCTTCATCCTGTATTCCAAGGTAGATTGGTTGGGCCACGCGTTACGAAATATAGTTTAATGAGTTTTCTCTCATATCCCACAAGTACACTTCTAAAAATAACAACGATTAGTACCTAGTGAAACTTTGACGAAACAGAACATGAACTGAGTAAAGATTCGATTCGTAACATCATCGACAATTCATCGTGAACCAAAATTAACAATATGCTCATTAAGCGAACAATTCTCGCGCTTACTGCGCCTTTATTTACGAGTGATTTATTGATTAGACTTTTTTTTTTAAGGTTTTGAGTTCTAAAACAATTTTTAGAATAATTGTTTTGAATATCCCATGGTAAATATGTACGCCGCAGTTGTTTTGGAATTTGCAAGCATCTCCAGAGCTTTTGACGTGAGCAGAAAAAAATAAATTAAAACCGTACCTATAAACAGTAATGTATCGTTACTTATAGTTCGGTTACGGTAATACAGCGTAGTAATAACAACGTAATATTCGGTGCATTATTTCAGCTGGCGTTCGGTGAATATAAATTAATTTATATTCATGGTAATACGATACCGCTGCAGTCCGGAAAAGTGTGCAATAATGTAGTGTGCACCATCGGTAACAGCTAGAACTACGTTTGCATATATCTCGCGGTCGTGTCACGGCTTTTGGCGTGCGACGAATAATTAAGGTTTATCCTTACATATACGTAACTCTTTTCGAGTGCACTTACGTCCGGTTGGAATCAAACTCGTCACATACCCGAAATCACACACACGTCCCGGCGACATGCGTGTACTCACCCGTACGGAACGTTATCCGAATTTTTATTCAACGATATCCGTAAATCATATGTTGATCGCGTGCGTGAATATACGTGATACTCATTACGGTAAAAGCTTGGCTAATACAGCTAACAGTCAATATTGTCGCACAGAATCGTTTCTCATCACCGCGAACACTGTGTACACTACAGAGGGTGGTCCAGCACATGACGTTTTCCTTATATCTCCATAAGTATGAAATTTTTTTTCTCCAAATTTTTAATATCAAATTTGAATTATTATCCATTAAAGTTTAACGATTAAACGACATCGTTTCTATAGAATGGCCGTCTCACGAAACTAGTCGTTATAACAGTTTTTAAAGTATCACGATTGAAAATCCAATAAATTTAATCCTATGGTTATATAGCTGACGATAATGGTTAGGTATACTGTAACGGTTATTGTAATAAATCAATTTAAAATTGATAACCCTTTCAACTCATCTAGTAATCGATGTTGTATAGTATGCAGTGTATACCGATGTGTAGAATATACTGGCATTCGTTCGTCACCGAGACAGTAAAACACTGCTGAAGCCGCACGAATATGTAAAGTAAACAAACCGGTAAACGTGACTGGGAAGAGAGTATGGAAATAAACCATCGACGTTGTAGTTCATGTATTGTGAAGTTTTGATGTGACAATATACCACGATGAACCTAACGGAAATACGCGCGGACCGCGTGACTCCAGAACGCCGTGCATAATCACGATATTTTCCAAGCGGATTGATAAAAATACCTATCACTAAGTCGAAAGGAAAACAAACGGTGAAACGTGAAGTTTATGCGGTCTTATGGGATAGCGATAAAAATTTTGTAAAAAAAAGTTGTTCCGTCGCAGCTTGCGTACTAGGGTTTTTTACGTGTCGAAGGGTAGAGGAAACGCAGTCATATGCATCATGACGATAATATGGTAATTTTTGATCGCCGTAGATAACCCTCGCACATGATCTGATCACGTTTCGTGAAGTTACGATTTATCACGGTCGCAGAAACTGTTCTTTCTCCAGTTCTACCAATTTCCAGTTGGCAGTTCCCGACGACGACGACTGGCTACGCACTTCTGTGCTTCCCGCGCGATTACCGCCCGATGATCACTGAGGAAGGGCTGGGGACGACGTTCGTATACAACATCACGTGTATATACATAGGCGGTTTGTATTAGTAATTTATCATCGTTGCGAAATGACGGAGACAGGGTCCATTTTCTTTTCCATCAATCAAAAATAATAATAATAATAATAGAAAAAATACCAGCGCGCGTATATTTACTACGCGGGTATTTATTATCTAACATCGCAAGCTCTTGAGTGCGCATAGGGGGATGATGAGGTTCGCGGCTCGCGCGTACGCTTTAATGTTGTTTGCATACGCATGTAACTTCCAAGTTGTAATTGCTTTGAGCCAGCATCGGAATAATTGATGGATCGTTAGGGATTGGAACTTATAATGTACACGCGTGCGTGCAGAAAAGAGGAGAGATGGGAGAGAACGGCGTCCGCGACGCGAGTTAATGCTGCGATCGCGTAACTCTGAAAATCTGCCTTGTTCGCAAAATATTAACACCGTCCTACGGCTACACGGACCGATCCGGGGACAAGGTGCGTCTCGAGAAGATACAAGATTCGATTTTAACGAAGTAATGATGTACTTACGTTATATAGCGCGAGGTTCCCCAACCTATTTTCGTTCGCCATTCGATTGATGGATTTTATAATTTTTTTTTTGCATGACATTTACATAAGTTGATAATTTGAACGTTTTAATTTTTGTCACAAAATTGTATGATTTTCATAACCTACATTGCATATATTTTTGAACCGATATTGGTTTGAAAAAAATCAAAATTTTATTTTTCCTACCATTACCAAATTATCCATTTTTTCTTCGTGTCCCTTGAGATTGTCGATATTCAAATAATGACTAACCCCTCACAAAAAAAAAGAAAGAAACATTAAAAAATTATTCACGACTAGGGCACGTGCCGTAAAGATGTTATGAAAAGCACATTGTACTGTATTCAAATAAGGTCTGAAAGCCACTCTAATGCTATGCATGTCATAGATCGGGAAAGGCTGACCTATGCGTTTCCCGTTCGTTCTAGCGCATTGTCGCGTGACGGATGTTCGTGTACAGAAGTGCACTGAATATACAGATGTATTATCCATTCGACATGGTACGTACTTACAGCTTTTACCAACCAGGAAAACGTTATAGAAAATTATTTTGGAAAAAAAAATGTTAAAAATGGATAATAGAATGTAGTAAATAGACATTCCAGATATATATATATATATATATATGTTAACTTAGAAAAATAATGTTTCACTATAGATTCTGTATCATTGTTATTATTTATTACTTATAATACGCTTATATTATTTGATTACTTTTTCAATATGGACGCGTTATTATATAATAACGAAAAGCTGTCATTAGAACGGGTATTTTTTTTGTTGTAATGGAGTGGAATTGCCATAAAACTACCCTTATCAGGGCCACTAAGTTATAAACATCTATAATAAGGATACTGACGGATGAAAAATACCATCTTTAATCCATAAACACATCTACTTAAGTACAATAACGGCTAAATAACAAGCAAAACCGTACCGACCGAAAATATACCATAGTCGACCATCCGACAACAAATTTTCTAGTGATCTCTGGTCACCGTTTAAATTTTAACCATCACAAATACTCACATCCTTTAATCAGCTGGTTTTCTGTACATCCGTTAAAAAAATTATAAATATTCAAAGAAAATGTTTTACAAATCCTCTACATCTAAATTTCTCCACATCCGTCTTTTGAATACCATACCCCAAATCCCAAACTAGTTCTATTCTAACTAAAATTTGCATAAACATGATGAAGATGTACATCAGCCCCATCCTGACTTACGTTGGAGCTGCGTGAGTTCCCTACATCTCCAAAGCTCAGTGGTATCAATTTGTGGCAATCCAAACAATTGGCACAATAATCATATTTAGTATCCCTATGTACGTTAAGAATGAGATAACGCTCTATACTGCCAATCTCAAACAATTAAAAATCCGATTGCAAGCTTCTGCACTTTTTAAAAAATGCATATATTCAAGATTCTGTCACATCAGAGAACTTTTACACGTAGTCTTCTCAAACCATCTTATAATGTTATATAATACCAACATATTAACATACCATCGAAAATCAGGCCTCTTGAGTGAGTCACGATAATCACTTACACAATTTAAAACTACCATCTCCACCACTAACAAAAACAATAGATCGATATCGGCAAAGACCACTTCAGGGTCGTTGTTCAAGCAAATAAAAAAATAATAACAAAAAAGAAATAATTCCCTGTTCAGGTCGGAAACTGACAACTGCGGCCGCTTAACTCAAGCTAGCTGCGCGGCCCCGGATAACTTAATCCTTTTCCCTTTTTTCGATTATTATATATCTATTTACTTATAACATGTAAAATGTAAATAGTGATAGTATGGCATCAACGGAGACCAATTTACCATCGATCACCGAATATTGGCCACTGTATCATCTTGAGTATTACGTTAAACGTTTAGTATAAATAGCGACGTTACAGTTAAGACGTAGAGTTTATCGCTACTATATTAACTCATCGGGTTACTCAAGTAAGTTTTTTCTTGTTAAATCATCATTCCTTTCATTTTTAAAAGTGTCTATTTTATTTTCTACGACAAATTACCTAACTCCGAATAAAGTTTTCTCTTTCAACATCGCACTCGACCATCCTGTTCTCACGCTGTATCGTCGCCGCAGGACGAAATGTATTCGTTTTGAACGCGCACGTAGCAGTCTTATCTAAAAGCATCATTCATACCATTTGTTATTTTTGATGAGCTCGTTATGTGTATTTTTTTTTTTTTAATTTTCTTTTTATTATTCTCTCGCGGGAACCGGGAAGACAGAATACGTAAACAATCCAAACCCCAACAAACCCTCTCACCGTTTGTTTGCTGTCCGGGTAGCTCGTGGTAACGCAATCATACTGCGGCAGCGGTAAATATAAATATATTGTATATGCCTCTGACGCGTGTCAACAGGACGAGGAACAGCGGAGAATGTAATGTATATATATGCAAAAATAAATGTACTTGAAGAAAAAAAAAGGAACAAATGTTCAGACCACCGTGGGCGTTTAGCGGAATCATGCAAACACATACGACCTCAATAGGTTTTTTCTTTATTTTTTTTAATCTCATGTGTGTGTCTCACGATATCACCATGAATCGCGGTAGTCCTACGTAGTTGTTGCCGTCATTATTTACCTACGCATACGCGGATTCCCCGCATGGTCACGAAGTCAGCAACGGCCAAAAAGTAATAAAATTAAAAGATACATCTCCGTGCATCAATATATTAATCCAAGACCGCTGTCTACAACCACAAACGGTCTTCATCGTGGTCACCGGATTAAAATTTAAAACGGCTAAACACCGTGTAACACACGTTTTATTCGGAGAGCGCACGTAAAAAAACGAATGGGGTTTCGAACAGTTAATAACCACTTTTATTTATTCAAACAATTTTCTCACAAACATTTCACATATTATCATCATGATATCATACACTCAGGCCCGAGCGTACTTACGATTTCGGGGAATGAAATAATATTCTGATGACTTATTGTACCGTCAGGTGTCGTCCGACTTGTCAATTGCTATAATTTTTTATTTTTATTATTTTTATTAAAAACGATAAAATACACAATCTGTAATGTTTTCAATAAGCAATTTTGATAAGTTATGTACAAGATAGTGTTTTGCATGGTCTGGTGTTAATCAGTCCGGTCCGGTCTAGTACGGTCCTAACATACAAAAATTATTGAATTGTCGGTTTAGTCCGGTTCAATAATTTTTAGGAATAGTTCGGTCCAGTCCTCAGATCAAATGCATTATTTTCAGTCTGGTTCGGTCTTAATTCGGTTCCAATCATGGAACTTAAAATCTAAGTACAGATATTGTTATGTAAACAAATAATACGAAAAAAAACCTACAAATTTAGGTATTTATTTATTTATAAAGTTGGGTAGTCCGGTCCAGTATATACCATAAATCATTGAGGGTCGAATTATTTGTTTATACATGAAAATTTTACTATCAAAAGAGAGTTTAGAATGAAATAATTGTCTATATTTGTTAAATTTTAGATTGAGGAAGATCTTTTTTTTTATATGTATCCCTAGTGAGTCTTTTATCTAGGTGTAATACAAGACATTTGACCGAGTTTTGTATTTGGATTATTTTATTGTTTAATTTTATTGGTTGGGTGTTTTTTTGACCGAGAGTAAATATTATATATGTATGTAACGGAAGTAATGCGAAAGCTGTTCCCGTGGCGTCGTCGGTTCAAAAAAAAAAAAAAAAATAATGTTACGTATATTGATTTGCTTTCATTCATTTTTATTCTCCATTTGTGAAACCAATATTGGAGGAAAAAGAGGTGTTGTTGAAACTGATCTGTTGTTATTTCCGGATATTTATTTGAGAACATTATCTAGGTATCGTCGATAATAGGAAAAAACTTAGCGCCAGTTATTTATTTATTAATGAAAGTACGGGTCGGTAGGCCCAATGAGGTTGTATGGATATAATTTGTAGTTCGTGAAAAAAATCACTAGATTCAAACTATCCACACGTAACGTTAAATCTATAATCTCAGGTTCGGTTTCAAACCTATTGTCGGGGTTGTACAACAGCGAACATCTATGCTGCGCTAGGCAACTACGGTACACCGTATGCTTTAATATCTCGGTCCCATCATCTGCAGGCTATAGTGTTATTATAATGCAGACGCCGTTTTCATTATAATTTTGTTTACGACCGATCGTGGAATTTTTGAACGAAGCTACCGATTCACATTATCAACCCCGTGCGGATAAAGTTAATATAATACACCGTGACAACATGCGCCTGGCTCAGGAAAAAAATGTGAAAATTTTAATGGTTTCTAATCGAGAGCACAATGATATTGCTCGGGTGGAACGACTGAACCAGATCGACCCAGATAAATAAATTTGCTGCTTCCCCGCGCGAGTGCATTTAGCGCCGGCGACCAATCTCAATTCGTGGCGTACAGATCGAATGTGTTCGTTTGATAGCACTCGACACGTGGACCAATCTTAAACCGTCAAACGTTATCGCGTACGGTTCTTATTACTCCGAACAATTATAGTGTACATATAATTTATTATAAAACACTGTTATTACCTCTAGCGGATCGGGTAAAAGTTTCTACGGATACGCAATGCTGCGCACGTAAATTCGCTCGTTCTACTTGGTATTATTACTTGGAAAGCGTTTGCATGCGTACGATCAGACGACCTTATCTCCGGAGTAGATAAAACCTTGTTTTCAAAACCGACCTGAGGCGTAATACTACGTTCACTACGCAATACATCCGATTTCAAACTATTTTTTTAGTTTTTATTTTTGTTTTTTAAAAAAAATTTGCACTTCCGAAATCTGAATTTGACGCAATAAAACATTAATTAAACCGCTATCGATATCTTATTAACCAATTGTGGTTGCTTTGGAAAATAAAAATCATGTAGACATTATATTTAAATTAAATACATATCAGGGTTGATAAATCTATAAAAATTGATCGACTTAATGAAATCAATATGTACTATATCTTTATATTGAATGTTTATAAGAAGACGAGCAAAGATAGTTATGGTAGTTAAGGTAGTTATTCACCGCGATTCGCGAGGCAGTGTGTCTATTTTCGTATGTTTGTCAGCACAAAAGTTACGCGATTCGAAAAAATATAATCAGTCTTATCAGCAGATTGAAAAATTTCGCGTCTGTTGTATACACAGCGTTTGTCAAACTAGAGATCACGATCCCCTTGGGTTTACAATTTAGAAAATAACTTGTATGGTGTTTTTGTAAACATAATTTTAATAATCAATGTTGAGAATTACTGCTGATGAAAGTTTAGGATTTCCATTAAAAACGTTAATCATATTATAATTTTTTTGTTATCATAGTAAAATGCCTGTGTAAATCTTGGTAAAATCATAGTGGGTCACATCAAAAAGAAAAAAAAATCGAAAAAAAAAACAAAAAAAAAGAATCACTGCCATAATGTATGTACAAAAATAACTTGGATACGGGAATGATAGTGAAATTAAATAATATATTATATTATTCGTGTAAAAATACGGTTTCCGAGCTGCGTCTGGTTTCCTAAAATACGACTAAAAATTGCGGCCGGAGTTCTTTCTATCCTAATATTATGTAGACTACATATGTGTTTTTTGGTAAATTAATTTTTTTGTTATAATAATTATTATTAACAAAGTAGCGATGGAGGAAATCATTATTAATAATAATAATAATAAAATAATCTTAGTATCATTAGAAGAGGAGGAAGAAGAAGATAATAGGTATAATCCGTTATAAGCGATTAAGAAAAGCAATTTAATTAAGAAATTGTTTAAGGCGAGAGAAGACGAAGATTTTTTTTCGGATACTTATAAAAAGACATTTAAATGATAATAAGGATACATTTCGTATATTCCGTTTAAATTATGATCAATTTATTTGTATACTATCATTAATCAAGAACGACATATTGTTCCAAATCACATCCTTATAAAAAATATAACTTTATGCTTATCGTGAGAGCTGTCATATACAATGCAGATTACCTCTCAACTACTTGTAACAGAACTTCATCATTGTGTAACAAAAGTATAGATTTTGACATGTTTATTACGAAAAAAGTACAGTTAAACTCAATGTAATACAATTCACGCGGTGCACTGCTATCAGACTACTCTAACCTACAACGACTGTCTATGAAACCCATAGCGTTTACTAATTGGGTCCCAAAGACCCTTATTTAGTCTAGTTAGGTCCCAGTATTTTTCAGGTAGTACACTAGTTGGGTCTTACGATTTTACAAGTACTACTCTAGTTGGGTCCATACAAAAAACTATTTCGCTTCTCATTTTTACAGACTTAGGACATGTCAGTTACTTATAAATTAGAACACATGTATGATTTTTTTTTTTTTAGTTTCTAGTATATGCTATATAATTATTAATTGAAAATTAGAATACTGGTATACGGTAAATAACTAAATAAAAATCTTATAAAATTTAAAAATTGTGTTTAGGTTTAGGTGGATAAAATACTTGTAAGTTACTGGTTTTTTTTGTCGTAGTGGTCATACTGAACTAGTAATTTATGGTTTTTACAGTCGGACCGAACTCGTATGTTATTGTTTTTATGATCGAACCCAATTAGTTGTCTATCTTTATCATAAATATTATCTGAGACCCTGCTCGGATAAGCCCGGAACGCAAACGTTGGTCGTACGTTGAAAATCACAATCCACGATTATCAACAGCGCAGTCAGAGAGAAACCGTACCTGAAGAGACCTTCATGTTGTACATTTTATGATCTTAATTAGTTTTTGTCTAAAATCTATTTTTTTTATTTTTTTACCCCGAAAACGTACAGCTCTGTACGCTCCCTCACACTCAGATGTATGTACTTCGGATAAAAAAAAAAGGAGGAAAAAAAAACGAAACCCGACCGAGCGCGAATCATCCCTTTTCTCGTCACGGTGTTGTATCCAAACCCTTAATAATAGAACACGACGCGTTTGCGCCTCCACGTGCATCGGTCACGTGGTTTTGTGCGGCTTACGGTTAAATCCAATTACACGGTGAAGCATAAATTTTCGACAGAAAACCGTACACGCACGCGTAAACGTTATATTTTATTTTAACGAACGTGTACCGTTCAATAACATTTTAAAACGTTACATTTGCAAATCGAACGCTATTGCAGTGGTATACGGTACGCATAAATCGCGCGACTAAACGGATAAATTATTAAAGAAATGTATAGAAGCGCACGGTGTGCGTTGCCGGAGCGGAGACGTGGACGGTACACGTTACGTACTGCATTATAGCGTTTGGTTTTGAACAAAGTGTTGTAATAATAATTGGAAGCATCGTCGCCGTAACTGTTATCGTATCGAAACACTTTTCACAATTACGTACCGTTCGACGGAAACGGCTCTCCGAGTTAATGGGAAACGCGGATTTGCTCCCGAGTTAGCGTTCGAGTGCTTTTACATTATTTTAATTACCGTTCTTTTCTTTTGCGCACACGACGCGACTTCCAAAAATAAAAATAAAATAACATTTTTCGTCCGTTATACACGCGAGGAGCACGCTGTAATAAACCATTTACCCTCCAGTGTTGTATAAGTATATTTATATATGCTTGTATACGCGTCTATAGTTATAGTGCTGTTTGTGTTTTAAATTTGTTTTCAAACATTTTCCGATACATAAATCTTTTTTCAATTGATAATTTATCCTTTTTCTATGTATACAATTGCATGTGCACGCGATGTAAATAACAGCTTTACGAAACTTTCGGTTTCGTTTTGCACGGTTCGTGTTCGGTTAAAATGTATGGTCCGATACGGCCGTAGATCATAGTCCGAATAATGCGCACAACAGGAAACGTCAAGTAGATGCAGAGTTAGATGTGTGGGCTATTCGTATTCGGATACGACCGTTTAGTCGAGATTAAAACGAATTGTGTTAAGTTTAGTTTAGTTTGGTTTCAATATATTTATAATGTGCTATTAGGTTTTTCGAGGATAAAACCACTTGTCGATTAGACATTGATGGTAAACTATTTATCATCTATAAAAATAAGTCCTTTTTGTCATACGTTATTTGTGTGTAGCGATTATCTAAACCGATATCATTGTATGTACCATATAAAATTTCCGCGAATTTATAAAAATGACGTGTCGCGGCAAGAACGACTTCGACGGCCAAAGGAAATTATTTCAAGTGTGTTCCAGTGAACGGATCAAGTCACTTTGACGAGCCGATGATTTTATTATGTTGACGAATGATACGTTATGAATTATAAAGTTATCGTACATTCGGTGCATATTATAAAAGTGGATATTTTTCCTCCGGTCCGTAGAGAGAACGATGATGACGCACCCCTACGTGCATGGTAATATTTTTCGAGAGAGTATTAATATTTTTACTACTACGTATTTCAAATGCATTTATTTCACTAGATAATTTTCCTAGTAATTCATTTTTTAGTGCTAGGTAAATCGTCAACGGATTATTTAAATAAGCCTGACAAATGTGTATAGTTTTAAATTTCAATCGTATACAAGTATTGGACAAAACTTTTTTTTCTAAAATTCATTAGAATTTTCGGGGAGAGGGTTGATCATCCGTAATACGCCTCTCCTCTATCAGGCATGTTCCTGTTGGCGTGTAATGTTTATGACGATGACGATAAGATGGGGTAAACCGTCCACGACGATTAGGGCCGGTGCGGGTAGTCATGTGTTAAACCGTTTGCCGACAATTGCTGCAAAGCTGTTGATTTCCCAGGAAAGGAGTCGTATGTCAATTATAACGTTTTCGATCACCACTGAATTAATCAGATTTGTACGGAAAACGTTGTTGTAAATCATATTTGAATTGCGTGTCACGAAATCAGCGGTGTCGACGAGAACACTGCACCCGCAACCGCGCGCCGTTACCCTTTACGGTGACTCAACGGCGGCATGCAGCATTGCGACGTGGATGATTTCGTGTCTCGGTTTATCGAACTGACTTTTCGAAAGAGTTGAAGTTGTAGTGCCGTCGTCCGGGAAAAGTCTGACTTCTCATTTTGCATCGGCTCCAAATGCTCCACTCTCCGAGCAAGAGTGTATTTAGACTTAATTATATGAGGGGGGGGGGGAGGCGATTCAAATTTTTTCTTTAATTCAGGTTTAAGATTAACAAATAAAATTTTTGGTAATATTTAAATCTGGTGAATCTTTAATATTTGTGGTTTTTTTTTAATCTAATGTCGGATCCATTTAGAATCGAATTTTGTGTAGTTCTTTTTTAACACCTGTCTGTATTTTGAAAATTACGCTTGTGTTTTGTTTGATTTTTCACTAAGTATGGTCCCGACAAAAGCCCAATTCAGTATTCACAGCCACGTGTAATTTTATTTCGTTATAAAATGATCCACATTAAAAAAAAATTGAAAAGGGTATCTCACATATAATCGATTCCTTAAATACGAATTTAGGGGGAGCGATTGCCTCTTTGCACCCCCCTAAATTACGTCCCTTTCTCAGAAAGAAATCAAACGGGCAGCAATGTATAGCTCTTGATGTGACGTTTGTCAAACAATGCAAAGTACAAGAGAGAGAATTCCGAGAGGCAGGCAGATACGTATTTGTGGCTTTCGACGATTTTTCATGTTTTCATTTAAAAACAACGTGCACGGGTTGGGTTCGATTTACACGATTTATTGGAGTCCCGACATCGTGAAATCGGCTTGATATTAAGTTTATATGTGTAATAGGCGAGCACTAAAAATACATTCGCCATAAAATATTGTTTGAATTATTTTTCCAATCCGTTAACGCACCGTTTCGAATATTTATAATTGAAAAATCAAAAGGGTGTTTATCAAATCGGCTCGTAAAAACGAAACATTAGTTGTTAAATGTGTACACAAATGGCTATTCTACATCTTTCAATATACAGAACATATATTATTATTATTTTACATACGAATATGTCTTGTTTAATGCAGCACTCCAGCGCGTACTGCTGTATTTAAATTTATTTTTTTATTAAATTAACATAAAAAAACGATACACTGTGCGCAGTTGGATTTCAAGGTGTGTCATTGGAAAAAAATGAATTCAGTGTCGGGAAAAAACTGATACACCATGTGATTAATAATTTTTTGAAAGTCGCACAACATTTTTCATCGATTGAAATAACCATGCGTCCCGTTTCAGTTTTCTGTTCAGTGAAATAATGGAGACCTTTTTTTCTTAGTATGACCTCTTGACATATTTTTCAAATTATATTTCATCCGTAGAAAATAATTTTTCGTATATATTTTGAATTATATAACGTATATAAAGCTCAATAGTATTTTATTTATTATTGAAGTCATCGTCAACGTATTAATACCATTTTAATCTGATATTCGAATTGGATACTGTTTTTAAAACAGTTCATTCGTTATAATATCCGTACTGTTGTTCACGCTGTAGCTTAACGGTCGATGTGTTATATTCGCTGCCATCATCTAACACGCTGTGTGAGTAATCTGATTAATTAATAGTACGCAGGAGAATGAATATGAATACATATCCGATCGAGCAGAGATGTACAGAAAATTACTCGATTGAACGCGCAACTTGTTGTTGAAATCATCAATATAAAAATAATAAATAAAAATAAATGTGAACGTAGAAAAATGTCAAATAACTTGATTCCCATGGCGGTGTTTTGTGAATGTCACTGAAAATCTGCACTGAGAGATGAAACTATCAAAAACTCCGCATGTTCATTGCGTCAAAATAGTTTTGGGAATTTCTACCTTTTCCGAGTTCTCACGGATTTCGAGGAACGGCTGTGTGAGCGGTTATACGATCTTATTCAAATCCGCCGAGTGCGAACAATGATCGTTTTATACAACGGGTGAAACCCGGTGTCGCATATCGACACGACAGTCTTTTGACCGTGAGTAGGCAAGATGAATGTTTGGTGCTCGCACGCGTACCCGGGCGTCCCTTCGACTGTTCCGTCACGATATGACGTCGAAGCGCGCACACGATTTAAATACGGTCCCTCGATAAAATTACGTACACTAAATATTTCTATTCTGTTGACCAAACTTTCAACCCCCACCCCTACCCCTTCAATGTGCATACATTTTAAATTGTATTATCTTTCGAACGGGTAATCGTTGACAATTCGAACACCGGTAAACGTATCTTGAACTTGGTATCAAGGGTGTACCCAAGGGGGGTTTGGGTTCAAAACCCCCATTGAATTATCTACATATTCAACGGTTTGATAGTAAATAGTATAATAATAGTAAATAGTGTATTTTAATTTCCCATTATCTTCAATATACAAAGTTTATAGATTATATAATGTACCTATAATGTATAAATTATACTATAGTATATTAAAAGTAATTTGTTGGTATTGAGTTCAACTATAATTATAATTAGAGAACAGATAAAATAAAAATGTTGGACTCTCCCTCCCTAAAAAATTCTTGGGTGCGTTCCTGCTTGGTATGCATCGTAATATCGTTACATTTACAGTTTTAATTTGTGCAACAACACTGGTATTATAAAAAACGTTTTGGAGGAAACATGCGTGGTATGCGACGTATCCGTCTTACAAAAGTAAAAACCGAAAACATAGTAGAACAAATTGATGTACGAGTAAACAGACTTTTTTCAACTTAAAGGGAACAACGCATTGTGTTCGGGTAACGGTTTTTTATGATGTTTTAATTTTAAAGCGGGCTATGAGTTTTTTTTTTTTTAATTTTCATAAAATGTTACACACTCGTAACATGCATAAAAATTAAAACATAGTTCACAGATAATGTGACAACGATGATGCTGAGGCATAATATAATGTATACGTTTGCACGTTCGTAATACATTTTAAATATTTTACGGGAAAATAAAAAATAAATAAATAAATAAATTTCGATCACGTTCAACTGGTGTTCGTCAAGGTATAACTGTACTATCTTACAGACATTAAACTTAAAACGTGTGGTCTCATGTTGTATTCGGTTAGGTTAGTTCTGTGCGCCTGATATAGGAGTGGGAGTTGAGTTTACAATACACATTTTTAGTTGCGATAAGAAAAATGGCCTTGAAGGTTATTGCGGCAACAAAAAGAGGTAGGTTTAATATCGATACCTCCTCTCTACCTACAGCGAAGATATAAAAATGTACATATAATGGATACTTGATGATTTCAAAACTACCAATACACGTTTTGTAATCAATATATGATCGGTTAAAATAAGGTTTAAGGTTTAATTCATACTATAATTCATCATGATGATCCTCCTTCTCCCGTCAGCATTAACGAGTCAAATTATAATTGATCCTTGAAATGAAAAATTTAACTGAAACACCCATGAATGTCATAACATCATAATTTTTATACTACTTTCAGATATGTAGTGATTTTAAGATATTTTTTCACTATCAGTTTATACGTGTTTTCCAATACATATATTATTGTATTATGCAACTGTTATAAATTTGTGCGAATCAGGTAAATGTTGGATAATATTTAGGACTGTTAATCAAAAATTTATATTTTTTCAATACTTTAAATATGAAATGCGACGCCTATTGAAATCCCCTTAATCGGTTGTGATTATAAGTAGAATACATAAAGTAATTTAAAAAATAAGCCATATGATAATTTACAATCATGTTCTAATTGGGTAGGTTAGGGTATTATAGGAGTGAAAATGCCAAAAACGAAGGAGATTTTTAGTGATGTACGTGAAAACGTTCATTGTCTAACGACATGTTTCATAAAGTGATTATAATTTGCATTCGTGTACTAGTTCTTTGTGGTGATCAATGACATGATCATCATCGGAAATTTGCGTTACTTCAAATTCTACAATTATTTTATTTTTGTGTGTCACGTGTGTTCGCCTTCAGGTGTGATCGTATTCTATCGTTTGTTTCCGATATGACATGGTATATCACAAAGTACATAGAAACATCGTTTTTTCACACTTCGTAAATAAACCGTTAGCACTACTATCGTAGGCTACTAGTTATCAGATGTAAAAAATAAAAGAAAAAAAAACGAACTCATTCGTCTTATAAGTGCGATATGTATCTCACGGCTAATTTATTTTCACCGTACAAATATTGTTAATTCTGGACCCACGGTTGAGCGTAACTAGCCGTCATTTATTCCGCGATAGGTGTTCGACCGGGGGTGGACAAGAATAACGATTGAGACGGACGCGGTCGTGTAGTACGCGAAAATCGATGCACCGCGTGATTTAAGGTAATGTTTGGTAACATCAGACGCACCGCGATAACTGCGTACTGTGGCACAACAGCGTTGGTGTGTACGCCACCACGAATAACAATAATAATATAATCATACAGAGATAATGTACTTTTCGTTCAGCAAAATAATGAGAAGAAAAGAGAAAAGCGGTCCACCGTACACTGTGTTTCCGATGCAATTCCATCGGTTCAATAGAAAAAAAAAAAAAATTAAAAATACGACAAGCTTTTGATCGTCTATAGCAATAATCGTTTTTTGACGTTTTTAATATATTTATTATGCGGCGCGCGTACAACTCGAACCGTTGTACAGTTATGGGCGTATGACGGTTTAGTGCTCCGTTAAAAAATAACACTCGTCTTCTGTTATTTACTTTCTAAATTACGATGGTGATTTGCATTCGTTTTTCCGACTATACGGGATTAAGTATTTTTTTTTTTTTATAAATATGTTTACGTGACCGGGGAGCCAGCCAAATTTAAAAATTTACGATGTTCACAATTTATCCCTGTGAATACCTCTGCTTTATAGTTGTTGGTGTCGTCCATATATATATATATGTAATAGTATTTTATTCGAACATTTCCGCTGTTCTATATTTCGCAAGTGGACAGTTTCGAGTTTTAAAATAAAAAATTCAATTATTTCGAAAACATGTCAATCTTCTCGAATAAAGGTGCATTTGGAAACATTCGAAACGATTGTGATTTGACGGCAAAAATATTTTATGTCATATTGTAATCACGATTTCAATAGCCCATCATATTACGTAGTACAATTATCGAATATGTATTGATTATAATTATGAAACGTAATTTTCATAATCTTCCATAGAACCTATGAGTATTTAGTGTAACTTCTGATTGTTACGTTTAAGGAGGTAAAGAATTATTTCAAACACGAACACATTATTGAATCACCGATAATAATTATATAATTAATAATTATAATTATTATAATACATATATACATTAGTTTTTGGAGAATTCGCTTAAAAATTAAACTCATTTATGTTAACTTTTTTTTAAAGTGAACACGTTCACTTTAAAGTTCTATGAAAAATGAACTCGTTAATTTAATTTTTTTAATTTTATATTAATGAACCACCTATCTGCATTCTGTATAAATGGACCTTTACAAAATGTATTAAGTACATTTTACTTTATGTTTGAAACCTATATTTAAATATATTATAATTAATACTTATTTATTTATACATACTTTTTTTTTAAATGGTAAATCAATTTTATTGCCCCAAAAATCGCTCAAATTCATAAAAAATATAAACGTCGTTCACGTTCACGTTCCATTTGAAAAAAGCAAGCGAGTTCGAGTATCGTTCACTAATTGAACATGAACGCGTGATCGTGTGTTCACAAATTACTTTCTTTTCAAACACTTATATGTACATGTATATGCAGTGGAACCTCGATAACTCGAATCAGTTGGAGGCAAAAAAAAAAATTCAAGTTATCGAAAATTCGACTTATGGAAAAACTCGATAACTCGAATCGACAAAAAAATTCGAGTTACCGACAATATTTTTTTATTAAAAAACACAAAGATTTCATTTTATAATTTTATTTATTTATATATATATATATATATACTAATAAATGTATAATATATGTAGGTATGTATATTTTATTTAAATATTAAAAAAGTATAAAGAAATAAATATGTATATGTAAAAATTGTATGTAATAAAAAAAATATAATGTAATGAATAAAGTAGTAATATTTTTTAAAGAAATCTGATATTTTTGATTGTTATTTATAGTTAGACCTATATATAAAGTTATCAATAATAATGCGGAAAAAATCTCTTATTCAATTTCTCGTTGTTCGTGAGTGTACTTACGTACAATCTTTAATCTATCTAATGCCTGGGCAAGCGTAGTATTAATTAAAGCCATATTATATCGTTAAATTTATAACTGTAACTTTTAAGCATTAGATAGATATTAATTTGATAATATTATTGGTTTTCAATTATGACTGTCGATATTTATAATTAAAGACCGGATATAATTGCATTAAAAATATCTTAAAATTTTACTAAATAGATGCCAAAATTGCAGTATAAATATGTTAAAATTTCAATGAAATACATTAAAATTACATAGTAAAATCATATCAAATATATAATCGTTAATTACTTACAATTACTTAATATTATGGACATCAATATAATATTTACAAAATATATCATTTTTCAGAATTAAAATTTATAATTATATACATCTTTATATTATGTTCTTGAAAATTGTATCGTCTGTTATTTAAAATATGTTTATATGAAAAATTACATGCAACGTTGACACTTGTTATCGATGCATATTTAAAATAGTTTTTAAAAATTGGGTTACACATTTGATTTCCTGTCATAATGTCAGAGTAAGTTTTAATAGTTTTATATCCATAATTTTTTTTTAAGACATATTTTAATTTATCTTTAACTATTTTTCCATTAGGACCGGGAATATTTATAGAAATATTTATACTAAATATTTTTATTTAGTGTGTATTTATACTATTAAATAATTGACTATTTAATTCTTCTAAACTTGTGAGTTTTGTGGATAACTCAGATAAATATAATTTTAAAAATCCTAAACTACATTAACTACTTGTAAAAATTTACATCGTTGCTATATTTTTTATGTAAAATCACTTTGGAAATAATAATATATATATTTCATCACGTGAAGTATACAAAAATTGCAATTATTGCAAAAATTTGCATTATTAAATTAAATGGGAAGACTATAATTAATCTGATTCGTATACAAATTTGATCAATATTTTTGATTTACTGGGTATCAATAAAAACTTGCCTTATCTATTGAATCCACTCTTTATTTATAATAATGCCTTTAGTTATTTAATCTTCGAGCTATCGAGATATGTACGTGTTATATATTATTATATAAAATTTGAGTTATAAGTGAAAATTCAACTATAATTACTTCAACTTATCGAGAAATTCGAGTTAGCGAAATTCGAACTATCGAGAAAATTTATCACGGGGTCAAGGTATTCCTTCGAGTTATCGAGGTTTTACAGTACTATGACTTACATTTACAATTCCCAGTTTAGGGAAAATATCAGTTAGGTTATCACTATAACACAATAGATCAAATTCACCGTATCACGGACAAAATTATCACTTCATTATAAAAAAAAAAAAAATGACTGTCCTGGAGTTTTCTTGGATATAGCTGAGGTCTTCAACGGTTTTCTTCCTCTTAATGGGACTATTATATTAAAGCATTCACAATTTTTAGTGAGTTAATTTTTATGCATGTAATAAGTGAAAATATTTAATTATTTTTATTATTACGAATGTTAAAAAAATATATTATTGAATGACTGAGAACTGTAGCATTTCAAAACTTTCTCTTTATTAAGTTGAACGATTCTTAGAATTAGTAATTTCATTAACTTTACATTTAGTTAAAAAACAAATCCAAGAAACATAACTTAACCGACTTTAATAAAATATTTCCTTTTTCGGATTAATATTTTGTGCTTTTAGCAGTATGTTAAAATCCCAAACATACTGCAGGTACCATATTCTTTCAGCGTGTCGCTGTTCTGAATATACTGATTGTTTTATATATTTCCAACCTGCGTTCTTACAACTAACACCCTTAATTATCTTAAGTATCTAGTTACGCGAGCCAACCCCTTTCTTTCTCTTTTATTTATTATGTCTTGATTACAGGTAATACGTTGTGGTTCAATTTAAAATTCCACGCATTTTGTTCTTTCTTTTAAATATTTACAATTTTTGCTCATTTCTTTTGTAAAAGTTTATGTCAGATGTATAATGTTGCTTTTTCTTCAATAGTATTTTCTTGACTACTACTTTTTATTTAATGGATAATAAGTTTCCCTGTTCACAAACTATTTATTTATTTTTCGTTCATATTCTCTGTTGATCCAATACCTAAGAAATGGGTAATAATGTAAGGTGTTATGCTGTATTCATCTATAAAAACTCTAACCACCAATCTTAAACTAATCTTATTTTTCCATTAATTAATGAATTAATAAATAAACTAAAATATAAATATATCCTGCTTTTTTTTTTATATTTAGTACAGGAAAAGATTATAATTTATTAGTTATGAACTTTTTCTAATTTTTTTAATTTTTCCCCATTATGTACCCAACCTCACGATTAATAAATTTGCAATTTAAATAGTACCTAACCTTGCGTACAACTTTTTTTTTTCATTTCTATCTTCTGTGGGCTTATCTCACTCTCAATTCTAATACTTTTTTTCGCTGTCACTCCATTACTACCCGTATTATTAATTTCGTCATTATTTTTATAAAAAAAAAACATCTTCGAGGTTAAATTTTAATTTTATGAAGCCGTATTTGAAATTAATAAACGATAAAATGTCGGGCCATGCAGTTTAGACAAATTATACAATACTATGAAGAAATCGTTAAATATCTTACTTTTTCGCCGCTGTCCGATGGCAGATAGAACGTTAACACAGTGAGGAATGAAATTCCCATACACGGTATGATGATGTTTACCGTGTAAAAGAGCGTTTTCCTTCTCATTGTTATGTTGAAAGTGATGTCCAAATAAGGTTCATCACAGCATGGGTAGATTTTCTCATTCCTAAAAATGAAAAAAATAAATTAAAATCGTCGAAATGCATTTATTTATTTATGTTACATATTTGATATTTCATATTTGATATTTGGGCAACATCGCTAGACGTGTGCAGTGACGCTATATTTTGGTTGGTGAGCATTCACCTTAGTATAGTCTTATATATATATATGCAGCTCAACCCTATTTAAATTTTCGCGGAACAATCTTTATAATGTGCAGGACAAAACGTCGATTTGTTAAGAACTGGTCTCCATTTCGTTACCGTCAGATATTCTGAAATAATTTCATTGTCTAGAGGTATATAGTATTATGGTACACATTATGTTCGTTTTGAATGAACTTTATCGCTCGTATTTTGGTTATAATAAAAATAAAAACATCACTTTGTACGCGAAAGGGGTGGTTTGCATTACGACGGAGACACGACGGTTTATCTTTAAAAATGATATATACTATCAACACACCCTGTATGCAAATTTATTTTTGATGTCTTTCCGGCTTAAAAACTCATTTATAAACGCAGTTTAGCCCAAAATAATCCGATTCGTTTCAAAACACGATTCGCAAATCAAAAAGGTTTTAGTAAAGTATCGTCTGAGAAAAATATATCAAAATAGAAGTTCTTTTACAATTCGTACACACGTTATCGAACTTTGCAAATAGCGATCGTCGAATAATATTGAAAAATAAAACGTATACATTTTTTAATGGCAAACGCTTATGACAAACACGCTTTACTTATAAAAAATCGCTTCAAAATCTCGATCGCTCGACGTATATTTTTTCTCGGTGACGATTGATAATTTTGAAGAGACTCGATATTGAATGTGCAATATGATGGATCGACCCGGACATCAAATTCGAACCGTGCTAAATGGAATTCGAAAAGTTCAAAATGTTACACGCGTGTGATCTTTCCTGTCTTCTTGTAGACGCTGACACGTCCGTTATCCGTCACTCATCTGTGTTCAAACACTTTGGAAATTACATATATGTATGTATACGCGTACACAGCAGAGTTTACGCGATATGATCGTAAAATCTTAAACGCAAGAAAAAAAGGGGGAAAAAAATCGCTGAATAATTTGACATGTTCCTGTTTGAGTTCAATGTCGCGATAAAATATTATCGTTATCGTTAATACAACGGTGTCATCACGTGTATTACGGACGAATTGTGCTCCGACATGTGTACAGTAGTGCACCCGATACCGTTGTCATGCGCCAGAACGACAAGATGCATGGAACTAGGGGGTGGTAGACGGGAATCCATCTCCGGGTGTAAAATTGTAGAGGGTATAATTTTTGTAATTTATTTATTTATTTAAGACTGATTTGATATTTTTCACTTTGTTAATACCGATATTGGGTTAAAACTCAAAATATGTGATTGTATATTAATTGTTAGAAAAAATTTCTTAAGAAGAGTATTTGATTATTGGTCTATGGTAGGTCGTAATTTTAACATTGTCGTCGGGCGTAAAATGTCTAGTTCCACCACTGCGTCATGGTTAGCATTGATGCGTTATCGCTTTTATGTAATCACTAGCACCCTGTGTGCGCGTATTATTGTGGTCGATCGGTAAAACATAATTACTCCGCATTTAGTTGCGGACAGTTGGACAGTTGTTTAATCGTAAGAATGCAAATCACGTGCCGCTCAACGAGTGCGTATTAAATCGGTGACACGCACATCGTGACGTATTCATATAAGATGATTTTTTTTTCTTTTGTCTTCTAAATACCACTGTATTAGGTACCGGTGAAACGTATCGTAAGGTGTGTTTAACACGGTCAAACGTACGTTTTGGATATAATAAAAGCTAGAAAGAGACGGGTGGCAAAACGGGAATCAAAACGTTATAGATACACGAGCAACGGCTAACGAATGTGGATAAATTCGTTGCGAATAAATAAATACAGTTATCCAAGGATCGTCAGGTCGAAAAATTCAAAATATTTGTTATATTTTGCTTAATGATCATACGATTTGAGTGCAAAACTATTCGAATATCGAAATTACAATTTTGATTCAAACTCTTATGTTGTTTTTGGTATATGAATACGGTTATTAATCAAAACGTAATTTTTCGATTGCCTGTAACTAACTCAATCTTAATTTATATTTTTATGATGTTAAAAAATTATTTTTGAAACAATTTCGACAAAAGTTAAATCAGATTTTAAATTAAATTAAACTAAAATTAATTCAAATTGTAGGTGATACTCTGAATATTATTAATATAAATAATACCAAATCTAAGGTATTTAAAACAATGGGCTTACTAAGAAAAAAAAATAATAATAATAATAATCATAATAATAAAAATTTTCCAAAGACAAACCGCAACGAAACACAGAAGATATAATATTAAATAAATCAAGAAAAAATGTAATGAAATAAGAGATTTTTTTTTTTTACCTTCAAAAGTATCTTTAACGTCACAATGTTATGCTATAAACAAGTAAAGTTTTTATTCAAACTGAAAAAAAAGACAAGTTCGCGCGCCAAAATCTAAGTTAGCCCGCATGATTCTTGACGTCGTATATTGTACATCATAATGTAAATAAAAAACTTTCCGCCCCATTAAAATGAATTAGTTGCTTTTTCTGAGTAACTCGAAAAAAAAATAAAAATAATAAGACATCAGGTCTTCTGAATATGGAAAATTTGTAGTTTTTTTTACGTTGTGCTACGAGCTAATGATTATACATTATGATATGTACACCGAAAGGATTTGGCGACGGTGACATGCGCCTAATGTGAACCACGTACCAAGAACAATAACGTCGATTTACACGTTGGCGTGTGTCGCGTACAACCATGTTTAAAAATGGAAAAGTGATGCGAGAAAAAAAATAAATAAATAAAAGTAATGGTAAAGCGATGGGGAGGGAAGAGCATTCGCAATTTAACGAGAAACGCGTTTCATTTTTATCGCGTGCTACGATCGTCAAACTCATATTTTACTATGTACACCGCGGTCCAGGTTTGTGACCTATAGAAAGTGGCAACCGTCAGCTCTTCACGAGCACATGTAGGTGTATCGTGATGTTGAATAATTTATGAGTTCCGTTATGAATATTGGAGCGTATGAGGCGAGGGAGCAAATGATACGCTGGCCCCCGCACACGCGTGTTTTTCTTTAACCTTTTTTTTCCCTCTTCTTTTCATTACTCTTTCCATCCCAATCAGCCACCACCCACATGATTTGTTTACGCTTTACAATTAATTTCAACATTACCTGACCGCCGGAACTTCCAGTATGTCCCATTCCACTGACATGTAAAACTCTGAGAGGTCCACTCCGACGTCAACGATGTTCGAGCCGACCTTCTCGTCCATGTGTCTCAGGTCTACCTGTAAAACGCCTCTTATGCATTTTTCATCGGTTTCATCGTATGCAAGAGTGAAAAATAGAAAAAAAAAAAAGCTGTTTATATAATCACTCGGCGATCCGTTCACATCACATGCACAGCCGAGAAAGCTACGGATAATGACGACGTCCAAGTTTACCGAGAAAACGTTTGAAAATGTATTGTTGAAGTCTTTATTTAACCTAACATATTTTTCGGACGATTTCATTGTATACAACGAGGTTGTTTATATCCAGTTCGACGGTCAAATAGTGGTTTTAATTTATGCCTGATATTTTTATTATTCGGATTTACGTACACCTCGTTGTTATTGGACTTCACGTTGTAATAACAATTAATAATAATATTAAACAGGATTTTAAGTGCAAACATTTTTAATGCTATAAAAATGTTTTTACAAAAATAAACAAAATTAAATTGTGATAAACGTTGTATACATTTTTCTATAGAAATTATTAAATGTATTGTTGTTTTAACATTTCATAACGTTCTCGCTAATGTCACGTTGCTGTTTTATATTTAAGCTAAGTGGTATTTCAACTTACGTACATCTGTCTGGAACGAATGCGGATAAACCGTAGAGTTTATTTAATAACCACACTGATGACCAGTCGATTGATCGATTGAAATCTTATGATAGGATCGATGTCGATGAATTCGATCGATACTCTAGCGATTATGTACGCGGTATTGTGCCACGATGGTACCGTGACTGCGGCTCGTGTGTTCGGAGGAGTTCGCGAATAGTGAACGGGGAACGGTTTTCGAGTCTTTCTGTAGCCAGAACGAATAAGGGAAATTCAACGAAATCGGGATCGGTGTCTCGAAGTGTTCGCGGGGCTCAAGCGGTGCAACGATATTGCCGCGCGGACGAAATGTATTCATACGATCTCGCTCGTTTTGCAAGAAATGAAAAAAAAAATTATCCATACGGATAAAACGACGTCAACGGCTTCCGTGCGCATTATTGTTTTGTTCGCATTCCCATTAGTTTTAAGTACTTCTGTTACACCACTCGCCTACCGTGTGTACCTAACTATTACCGCGATTGTTGAGCGCTCGCACGTTTCGTTCATCTGAATAAATCGTTATTGTTATTATTATGTGTGACCAAACCGTGGTGCAAAGAGAGATATTGTTTTGTAACGACCGGCATAATGTGCAACTTGACTTGCGTACTTGTATTCGAATCGTATCGAACCCGTACGGTTGAAAACTCGTAACGTACGGACGAAATTGCCCAAGAATCGCGTAACAACTTCGCGCGTGCGATAAAGCGTGTCCGGCATTACACTTGTCCACGAATCTGTTGCGTACGTTAATTGCAATTTTTCTTTGCGTCTTCAGTTGTTTGACTGGTTTGCTGCAGTTCTCCATGCTTCCCTATTGTAACCCAATTCCTTTAGTTCCTTGTAGCTATCCTTTCCCGTGTCAATCATAATTTGTTTCATATATTCTATCCTTGGCCTTCCTCTTCCAATATAACCTTCTACATCACATTCTATGACATTCTTCGTTAAACTATCATTGCGTAGTATATGCTCTAAAATTTTGTCTCTTCTATCCTTAATAAAATTTTTACTGCTATTATTAACATTATTATTACGATTATTATTGATCGTCTTCGCAATGGAAAAGTGTTAGGCTTTGCGTTTCCAGAAACCGCGTAGAATATTAGTCTTTACAATAACGTAACGCATAAATATATCATTATTACTATACGGCATGTACGTACATAATATATGTACGTAAAGATGCGTTAAGATGATAACGACGCGCGCACATATATTGTAACAGTAAAAATAATAATATATTGCGTTCCGTGTTTACTTGGTATTGTACGGTTATTATTTTTTTTACTCGCGTTCGGAAGACGGAGAAAAACAAATAAAAATGTATTATTAATCGGTTTTTTACGTTTCGAGAAGAACGCCGTCGTATCCGTAGCTCTTTTTGGCCATCACTGCAGCATACACCTATTGCAAGAACACGAAATAGCAAAAACATAAATTATTAAAAACTACGTACAAGCGTCATATAGCTGTGTAGCTCTAAATATGCGTTACCAAACATTATAACGAAATACATTAAAACCAATGCACTATAAACAAACGAACAAACCATGGCGCCTAAAAAATAAAAAAAAAAAAGCGTTTTGGTAGTATAATTGAATGTACCGTTATATATACTGAACGACAATATAATATATTATGTTTAACTCTAAAAAAATGTTACTAGGGGGAGGAAGTAATAATAAGTATACGTACACATTTTTCGGTACAGTTGATCGTTATGATGTACGCGCGTTACAGCCGGATAACTCAATTTGTTACACTCGAATAGTGCCCGCGAATGTTATTACAATAATTATGGAACGGGTGTTTGTTACTACGTCGGGAACGTAAATACTATAATACTGGCTTATAGTTTTCAAATCGAAAAACGTTCGAACGGAGTACACAACCATAACATTAACTTTGAAGTTATGGGTTATGAAGAAATCATTAAAAACGGAATCATCAAAGACGCCCGAGGTCTATTAATAAGGGCATTATAGTACTGCGAATATCGAGAAAATAGGATCACTGTGGTAATAGATTTTATATATTGCTCTTTACGACATCGTCTTCGAATCGTTTATCGACCCATTATAATTATACGCGACACGTTATATCGACACGGTGTTGTGTACGTTTCGTTCATCAAATTTTATATTCTTCCAGTAAACGAGAAATAAAAATGGATAAAATATTGAATTTTAAAAGTACGAGTACGTCTGGATGACATATATTCATTGGGTATAGATATCTTATTAGTTTTGTAGTTGATTAGTCCCTTTTTTACGGTTTGTGCTCATTTTTCTTTTAATTTCGATATCAAAAACGTGTTTACCGATTTTCAGTGGTGCACGCCATTATTACAAAACACCATCTATGTATATATACATATAATAAATATATATTATAATGACATATACGCGTGGTGATTAAGAAGGGCTAAAATTAAGCGACTTTGAACGATTATCGCGATGTAGGCAGAAACGAAGGACGAGCCACGTACACATGAGATTTTCCGGGAAAATATTTAACTCGGGAGTCAAATAATAATAATTCCTCTAGTCCGGCGTGTCCCGTTTATACGATTATCGGGATATGCGGGGGTGAAACTCCCTCGGTGTTTCGCGCTGCAGGGTCTCCGCGATGAAAACCTACGCTGAAATGCGTGGCAGTCTTCTCCGGGCGTCAAGAAATACACGCGTTATCGAATGATAAATAATCCCGTTGGATGTCCTCTGCCCGTGGAACAAATCGTAATTGATGTCAGAATTAAGGGTCACGCACCCGGCCGTATCGTGACCCTGGACACGAGGACGAAATGTTTCGAAAAGTTTCGGCGAGACCGGTCGGGCCTTGGTCGACAAAATCATCCCTCCCGTCGCCACCACCGGTACAGCCGACGGGGTGGTGAAAACTAATTAATTCGCAGGACTCAGCACCTACGTAGTGCGGATTTTAATAAATGCGCACGACAAAGTCTTACGCGTGCACAAGCTGTGATCCGTAAACGTAACGTACAGCTATGGCAATGCGTTCACGTATGGTAATGCGCAGCAGTCCTTTATCGGGCTCGAGCAAGTACGGGAAAAAAGGTACTCGTCTGCTCGGTTTATGATTTCGAGGTTGGAGAAAATGTCATGGAAAATAATAATAATATTAACCTCACACGGTTTCGCTGTTAATGTTGATGAACGTACGAGTCATTTCACCCCGGTTGATAATGAAAACAATTTTACCGGTTTTGAATGAAAAGTATTTAGACGAACCCGAAAACTCTACCATCTTGTTCATAGGCAATCGTATTTCCATAAAAACTCACAAATTTGTTACCTCTAATAGGCTAAAATGATTTAAATACCTGTATTTTGGATGTTACCACTGTACCATACGTTTTAAAACAGCTACTCGAACTCAAAACCGATAATACGATTACGGTGATCGACAAGAAAAACTGGTCGTCTCTCGATGGTAATAATTTGATTGTTTATATCGAATTCAACCGATATCATTGGATATTAATTTCGATTCGTCAAACCTTGGTTTCAAGAGTTTTAAATCTACGAAGAAATTAGCAGCTGTATTGTTTTGGTATTCGTATTTCCAACGGATCTCGAATAAAATCATCTACTCTAACTATATTATGATTCACGATTTATCACAATATGATAACATCTGAACAATGTAACAATACGTTAAATACAGAAAAATGGGATCGCCAATGTTGATTCATTTACTTATTATATCATCGAATAACGGTAATACGTTGAATAACGAAATACGATTATTGTTTATTATGACTGTACGTTATTTTGAAAATAGAACGTGCGTGGGAGCGTATATATCATACCATATTGCAGTACGGACACATTCGAGTTTTTCATATCGAAATAAACCATGAACATTCGTGCAACATAATTTATTCGGTTTTTTTTCCGCAGGTTATTTATTTATACGTTGGACACCTACCCTTGTTATCTGTTGAAGCAATTCTGTTTAGTTTGCGGTATTCTAATACAGTCAGCTTTATTTTACGATAAAGGTACGAAAATGGCATTATTTTTTTTATTTTTTTGAAAAAGTATACTCTATATCCACTTGACATTCTAATGTTAAAGATTACGAGGGCGCAGTGCTTTGCCGAAGAAAATGGTTTTAGTGATCGTATAAGACGAGGAAACGTCGACGATAAAATAAAATAAAACGACCGTATTATTTTATATACCTACCGTACAAGTTTTAAAACGTTATTATACTGTACAATTTCGTGTAAATCGCAAAAAATATTTTCCCTGAGGCGTGACATGGTTTTTTGAAACCAATAAATTATAATATAATAATCTGTATCAATCGGGCTTATCTCCAAAAGTAAATATATGTAACTCGAAGTTTTTAAAATTCAAACTTCTTTGGTTTTTTCATAATTTATTCATAATTCAAATGCACGATGGATTTTACAATTTGACTTATCACTTTTACTTTGAATTCAAAAGCCATAGATTTCGATACAAGTACTATTGTTCGTAATAATAGCATCGTAATTATTGTTATTATTCGTAAGGACATAATGGCATAAGGTATTTAAAATTGAAACTGTATTTTTTTGAAAATATAAGACCAGAAAAATGTTATTCATTTGATATTAAAATTAAAAATCTAATATCCCTTTTATTTTTTCAAATACTACGAAAATAAAAAAGTATCGTAGAAACTTATCTACCTTTTTTCTAGTTAATGAAAAAAGTAATTTGTTAAAATTAAAAATTAAGAATAAGTTATAGTACTGCAATGCATACAATGATGAATACTTAACAATATATATGTATAGTTAATACTCAACGTTATAAGAGTGATCATTTTATTTACATGATTAAAAAATTGAAATCAAGTTTAAACTTTCAAAGTCAAATTCATATTCGTTTTTTCACAAACATCAAATTATTTTAACATATTGTCTATTAGTACTCGCAACCTAATAAAGTTAATCCTATACTTAATCCATTTCATTTGTTCGTCCACCAGTTTTGAATGGATTTCGGATCACTTGATGAAACTTTAGAACACGGGTGAATCATACAAGAATAACGAAAGCGGATTAGGAATAACAGTCGATTTAGAAAGACCCCGCGTGTTGAGCGATATCGACCAACTCACTCGCTCGACCGCATCCACTTGGTTGCATGATTATGTAGCTGCATCATTATCGCCGTTTCGAGCAGTGAACGCAGATAGTACACATTGTTTTAAATGTAAACGCGGACGCATTTTGCGTTCATATGACGTCCGTCACGCAACGTACATTCACTGTTATCGGATGTTACAAACGTTTGCGCGATCCCTTTGTTTTCAATCCTTGGACCGTTCGACGACGTGATAGTGCACACGTATATTACCCAAAGTGTAACGCAACTAACGAATCGCTTTTTCAACGGCCTTTGATCTTTCACTCGACGTTCTGTGCACATACCTCCTCTGTGTACAAAATTGCTCATCGTTCCGTCTTTACATCTTTGTTCACGCAGCCGCCGTTTTACAGTTTTTCGCGTTTCGCTTTTTTGTGTTATCTTGCTCGCCACTATCGTTTTTCTTTCGCCCATCGAGCTTCTATTCCCGCTCCAGCCACTTTCACTGAAAACCGTTGATCGGGAGGATGTGGAATCATCTTTTACACGATAACCATTACACGCAGTCGTCACCGCCGCTGCTGAAAAACAAGATCGGAGCACTGTGCCAAGACCAATACGTCGTTACGAGAGGGAAAATGCTCTTTTGTTTGGCGCTGCTTACGCGACATGCGGTGTTTTCGAGTGGCGTACTGGAGATATAGTCGCAGTCCACTTACACGGATGAAGCTTCCAGATCATGTCAACGGTCGCCACGGTGGCGACCACCAAGTTTTGCGATTATTTTCTGGTCCAAAATTCTATTAGACCTTTACTTGTAGACTCTTGTAAGTTATTTTACAGAAAAACATTGTCAGCCGCTGTTCCATTTAGACTCGGAAAAAAACATACCTACTAAAGTGTATTACTTTTAAGTGGTCGACGAGTAATATTTGCTTTTTCAATGTATACACTGCAGCATATTATATATTTATGTACATGACTACTAAAATTCAATAAGTGAATGAGTTACGAAAAATAAAAAAATAAAAATTACTCCAAACATAAATTATATTCTGAATAATTGTATAGAATTTGATGTTTTCTTGGGGTATTTGGTTTTTAACATTAAAATTGATTGAATAATTTGATGGAAGCAATAGCGATAGTAAGGTTAATTGAACAAACGAGAAGAATAGATTGAAAAAAGTTGGAGATACTGCGTCGGCGTAGTAGCAATACTTATTGACAAAATGACCTTTTCAAATTGTATTTCTTATTCATACGAATAATTATTGATATCACTGTATTTTTAGTCTTTTTAGGTTTGCTTGGCATAAATACAGATGTGGGTTTAGTAATTAGTTGATTGGGATGCCAATTAAGTCGGTAATCAAAGCGCTTGTAATGCAGTTTGGCTAAATTAATGGTAGGTTATTAATTTTGGATTGGAATGGAAGGATTTATCGGAGATACTCGTAGAATAAACATTCTGAAACAATATGAAGAATATTTGATTAAAATCTTGGTTATGGTTAGTATAAGATAACTTTGCTAACCACATCACAGTAGTGGATGTACAATTTTTTATTGGTTTTTTTTTTTTTTATTTTACTTTAAATCAATAAAATTTAGTAGAGGGAAAAAGAGCAATTTTTATCGATTTCGATAATTAACGGACAGCTACATTCTGTAAATATTATAAAGCAGGCGTTCAAATAGAAAATGATACAAAATTCTATATAAAATGAATGTAAAATGGTGATTTGCGTTATATATGCTGCGTATTATATTGTGCTTTTACAGTAAACCTGCAATGTATTATGCCCCACGGACAAATATTGTACACGATCACTTTACTATACACAGCTATTCCCTAAATTACGTTTTTATTGTTCGATCTATCATACATTTTTGTTTAGTTTTGCCGCGCTAGAAAATAATATAATCATAATAATAAAAGTAATAGTAATAATAATAATAATAATAATAATATAATATCGTCACAGTATTGCCGAACGTTTAATACATTATACCTACGTACACACACACTACCTGTACGGGATGGTTTTTGTATGATTAACACTCGTTTTCCCCTATAAAATCTATAGAGATTAAAAATGCTATAAAACTTTTAGCAAATTAATCAATCTTATATATATATATATTTTTTTTGTTATAAAATATGTTTTTCTAATTTTTACCGTAAGAACGTTTTTAGTTTATTTCCCTCTTAAAAAACATTTTTTTTTATGTTTACTTAAATTTTATAATGACAACATTTTTTTACTTTCAGTAAATCAAACGAAAAATGTATTTAAAAACGTTCAATTAATAGTAATTAATATTTATAAGAATTCAAGGTTCGGTTGGGCGGAATGAAACATAGGTTCATTTTAAGTTTAAATAACATATTTACGTACAGATTACTAACTACTGGTTAAATGTTTGGTTTTCATAATCCGAAGTCTTCACTAAAATGTTCTGCTCCGGAACCACGAAACTCGAAGTAATAATAAAAATGAACAATTAAATCGTCCGGGACGACAAATATGCCGAATACATTTATAAGTACATTGTGAAAACTTTGCACAGTGATGTACGCAAGCGATGTACCTACAAAGAAACGAACGCGTGGTCTGAGAAAACGAGAGTTGATGCGAAAACCGTCTCGCGTACAGGTGTAGTAAAATAACGGAAAACATATCAGTTTCCTACTGTTTCACGCACACTCGTCAAAATATAATAACAAAATATAATAAACACAAACATATTTGTAGCGCAAAAAATATTCCCCAAACGATAATATAATGATCACAATCGCACAAGCCCCGCGTATGGTGCCCCTGGTTCATGGACTGTTGTTGTCGCAACACAGCTTTGGAGCACAACAATATGTGACGCACGATTTTCCGCCCTGTCGCGTAAATATCGTCTAACACGTACGTGTACAAGCAAACGCCGTGCAACGAATTATTGTAATACGTTTGCTACTATATGATATTATGTACTACGATGATGTAATAATAATAATAATTATATAAATAATATAAGGGTACGGCTATTTGGACCTAATTGGATCCATTTCCGATCTGATCCTACAATTCGACTAATCGAAAGAAAAACAAAACCGAGTACATTATAGGTAGTGGCTATACTTATTCGTTTCGTCCGTTTCCGACGTATTGACAAGTCGGATATGTCGGTTTTAAATAAATTTATTTGTTTTTCTTCCGATTAGTCAGACTGTCGGATCAAGTCGGATCGGATCGGAAACGGGTCCAATGTAGCCGTAGTCTAACTTGCACGTTGTAATGATAATCTAATACCGTTACTCGCTGTCAAAACACTACCGCTATTGCATCGTACCGACTAAGAACGTCGGGCACGTAGACAATATTTTATGTTGGGGCATGGATATTTTTTTTATTTTTTTTTTAAATTCTATTCTAATCCAACTAGAAATTATAACATTTTACAATGATCGAAAATTTATTATCTTACCGAAAAAGTTTTTTATTTAAACGTGTTTTTAAATCACGAAGGATTTACATTAGCGTGGAAAATGTCAGAAGAACCAAGACCGATAGACCATTTCCGTGGGTACGTATCTAAATCAAAAGTTAAATGTAAAACCATATGAATTATATGAATAATAATTATTATCGTCGAAATATATCGACTACAGTGTGTACAAAGCGACATTATAGCGATGATGATCGTTTTTCCGAGTTGGAAACGTAAACGTATCGCGTAATAATTAATCTAAAAACGCTTGCGCCCCAAGGTTTCACGCTCTGACTATGCCAGATTAGTAAAGAGTAAGATTTTCATGGTTTTAAATATTATACTGTTGATGACGTTAAGGTGATAATGTGAATGAAAACGATTCGCCGTGAACGGAGACGCGCGTTAACGCTACGAAGATCGCAGATTAGTATAGATCGAACGCTGGTTTATTGAAATTGGCCCGAATAGTTTGGATTCGATCACAAATCGCCTTGTTCATAATTTGCCCGCGAAGCTAAAATCAGAAGCGCACAAGGGTTTTCCTGTTAACGAAATCGTTTGGAAAACAAACTAGGCGCTTCGAGGGCTCGTAGACGGGCGCTTTCAGTTTTCGGACCAACGAGAAAATGATAATTTAACCAAATGCGCCTGGTTATCATAGAGACGCGCGATGAAAATGGCATTTCGATTGATATGGATAAATTGATATGGATCGCCGGAACTGCATCGACGTTGATACGAATTCGTTGGACTATCTTGTGTCTACAACAGTGGTTCCCAATTAGTGTAAAGCCACGAACTCCTAACTATAACTTAAATCGGTCCGGGGAACTCTTTTTTGTAAATACTTACTTTAACATTTTTTTTAATTATGAAAATGAAAAAAAAATACGATTTATTTTAATTTGACGATTGCGATAATCGAGTTTCTATGGTTCAAAAATACCCGAAATTTCAAAGTCAATGATTGCATTAAAATAAAATAAAAAAATCATTGCAGTTCTACACAACCGTAGACCCCCAACCATCATGTGGACCACCGATTGCGAACCACTGGTTTACAATACAAAACAGTTGGATTTACTGAAAAATTTCTCAAGAAACAATCTTACGGAACTCAGAAGTGTACGTAACGGTTGAAAAATTAAATAATGTATTCGTCAATTTAACATATTTTTTTCCAATATCTACGCGAAAAGTGGTACACAGAAATACCGTCACGCATTGCCATAAGCTATCGTCGTACAACCGTTTAAAACCGAACCGGTAAGCGGCCCGTGACCATCGTTTCGCGCGGCGTTCGATAGTTCTCCTGACGTTCCGGTCCCTTTGTGGGCGCAGGACATGTGTTGTCGAACGGTCGAGGGACACATGCGCGGGCGATGCGACCTTACGAGGTGCGCGGCGAATCGTTTTGTAGTATTAATTATCGCGCGTAACACTGCGGACCGTGTACCGTCGTCATCGTTAGGTTTTGCGAAATAACCGCTCCTAGTAGACCGCACCGCGATGCTCGGACAATGGTCAACGGCGGGAATATACGAATGAGTGAACCCGAAGCATACACGTATTATAATCATAAAGCGTTGTCATGTTTTCGATAAGTAATCGGATAGCTGTATTTATTTTCGTTTTTTTTTGTTTTTCGTTTATTTCGCGACACGTTAAAGACGTTGTATATCCACCAGTATACAGTGATAAAAAAAAAAAAAAATGAATGATGACAAACGACGTGGACGTTAATTAAGTGCCCGTTTGACGTAATTTTAGTATAGGAATCTATTGTTTGTTATTTTTTTTTTTTTTTTTTTATCCATTAGCCCAAGTAAATTTAAGATGATTAATTTTCAAACGTTTTACATAGTAAGTGCTTGGTCGTATTAGAAAATTGACACCAAACGCGACGGTCAAAGTTCGCTCGTCTCTGTGTAACACATATCAAAGATCAATTGGTACTTTTACGGTATTCATTAAACAGGTTCAGTGCGGATCAAATGGATTTTTCGTAAATGATTTCGTAACCACGCACTATTATAACTAACCTAACCTAACCAATCTCACACGGTACTATAAACACGTACGAGATCCCTGGCGAATAACATTCAAATTGAATATGTGCATACAGCTCGTTATGATATAACTTGATAAAATACTGTGGTAACCTTAACTATTCTTGTACAGAACACCGTTTAAAAAATGAATGTACAAAGTTTTATAAACAGACACGGCATATGGTAACCGTTAATTTTTTGAAAGGTGCGGATTTTTATAAAAAAAAAAATTAACTAAATAATTATAAATTCCTATCTTTGCCACCTCCCCTTCCCCACCAAATCGTTGAGTGAATAAGGTACGTATTGAGATATAACATTAACGAGACCCGTACACGTTATAGTATTTGTACGCGGTACACGATATTGTTGTTCCATAGTCGGTGCGCAACTTCAATGAACCAGGCGCGCGGATTTATGGGTCGGCCAAGCTGTATTATCGTTGTCACCTTGAACCCGTCATACGTCCAACTTCCTAGTTTCAGTACGCAAGTTTGGACATCATAGGGGAAGAACTCGACGTCGATGGAGCACGAGGACTTATAGACGGCGGGTGGCTGCCATAATACAAGCCCTGTGCTGTAAACGGTCGCCTTTGTCATTAGGGTCACCTCGTAGTTACCGTCCGCACTGGAACAACACATGGAACAACGTCATCGGGGTCTACTGCTACAACTACTACGACTACTATTACTACCATTACTACTACCATTACTGCTAATACATTATACATGGATCATAGTATGTGTGTATTTAAATGTTGTATAAATACGTCATAGGTGTTTCAGTGACGCGAAACGCTCGAGAATAATAGAAGCAAGTTGTGACGGGTAAATCTGGTGCAAAAGTGTATTACAATTGTCTGTGACGTGTACGTGTCACGTGTCGCTCTTATGATCTCAGCGCGTCCGATAGATGATACATTTTAATGAAATTATTGAATTCGGTTTTACTTCGTCACCGATATCGTCTGTATGTATAGGATGGTACGAACTATTATTTTCGATCATTCGACGACGCGATCGTAAACTTATTTAACTACTTCCAACAGGATTTTAGGAAATTAATCGAAAAAAAATAACGTCGAATAAAAATCGATAAAATTCTGAAAAATTACAGAAGATTAATAATCAAACCTGTTTTAAAATATATACATATATTTTTTGTAAATTAAACGGTGAAAATCATACCTGAAAATCGTCGTTTTAAAGAAAACATTTTTTTTTTTTTGCTTTTTAGCTGTAGCATTACACAAAAATAAAAAATAACGTTTGAAATTTAAAATTTTTAATAAAATCAGTGTCGAAAAACCCCGAATTCAAAAATTATTTCATTAACCGCATTGTTATGAATGCGTAAGAAAGATTCAGTTCTCATTTAACACATACTGTGTACGTTTTATAAACTCTGTCCGTACGCTTTGAGAAACGCGAAAATTATTGGCAACCTGATTTAATCAGTTTGGGATTTTTATTTCTTTCTTTTTTTTTTTTTGTGTGTTATTTGGAACGTGCCACATATGTTGAAATACTACAAGACTAGCGTGTTTGATAAAAAGTTAAATTCAAAAATTTTTTTTTCACGACTCGATGTTTGATTGAAAATATGACGAACAAAAAAAAAAAAAAAATAAAATAATATCAGTATCGGAAAAAATATCTCGTCTAAGGAAATATCTAATGATCATACGAGAACAATCAAAGAATTCGGGAAAGACGAATTTCGCAAAAGTATTCATTTTATGACGAGAGGTTTCTCTTGTTCGGCATATTATATACAATAGTTTGCGCACACGGAATGTATCATAAATCGATATTACAGCATGACGGATGAATAAATATGAAATAAAAAATACGTGGTGTATTTCGAAAAATCGACACAAAAAAAAAATAAATAAAACAGTAGGTAGCTATTACGTAATTATATTATAGTCTTCGATTGTGAGGGGATTTATCGAATCATATTTTGAATTTATAAATAACCATGGTGCAGACGCTGCCGTCGTTCCGTGAGAAATGGAAGACTTTATTTTTTTAATTCAACATATAAACAAATAAATGTGAGCCCGGAATTGGCGACCAAAGTAATTTTTATTTCCAAAGTTTATTTTTTATACGACATTGTGTTCTCGTTATACGGGCGACATTTTACACGAAAGCGCCTGCTTCTATTTTGATGTAACGGGAATAATACATTTGAAAGGGTTTTGATAACATTAATTTTTCAAATTAAGATAAGCTCTGTTTAACGTATTGCAGTTTTAGGTTTATTCCCGAGTGGTTTTCTTCACCGATAAAAAAAAAAAAGGAAACACGAAATAAATAATTTTATCTAGTTATATATAACTTAAATAAATAAACAAACAACACATAAATGAGAAGATATGATCAACAATCATACAAGCAAACGTGAACTGTTAAAGAAGTTTGAAATAATTGTTGGTCCAAAACTGACTTGTGCTGTAATTCATACATCTATTTATTTATTCATACGCATTTAAAAAAAAATTTAATTAATTTTCAGCTGTGAAATGTTAGTTTCCATTTTCAGCGTGAACGCACAAAAGAGTACTATATAGAATAGATACATTGTAATCAACATCGAGAGAATTTAATTTATTATCGAAATAAAACGTTTGTGTACTGATAGGTTAACTTTTGTCGAACATAAATTAAGAGAAACAGAAAAGTATCGATGTTTAAGTCGTTATGCCTTTTAATCATTATTTAGAAATTGCGGGTATTCGTTCAAAGAAATAAAACGCCCCTTAAATATGCTAAGCTCACTGTTTAATGAAAAATGCTTGTTGTACTTGAGACTGGATTAAATTGTTTTTTTTTTCAATTCTAGTCGTTTCTTTTTGTCGTACTCCCGGCTTAAAGAATGCCAATAATTCCCGGTATCACAATCATAATACGCAACGAAGCCCCAACGAAGCGATGTTCTCCAGCGTTTCGCGCAGATAATTGGAAATTTTTACACTTATTATTACACATACTCACACGTACGCACACACAAACACACACACACACACACACACACACACACACACACACACACACACACACACACACACACACACACACACACACACACACACACACACACACACACACACACACACACAC
>NW_020272797.1:656367-743203 GCF_003268045.1 Sipha flava | reverse complement strand
ACACACACAAACACACACACACACACACACACACACACACACACACACACACACACACACACACACACACACACACACACTCACACAACAATTTATTTTTATATAAGATTATTTATTATATACACATAATCGCGCACGCGGCCTAATAAATGGAGATGATCCATACGTTATCAACAACTTACTCTAAAAATGACGAGGACATCGTGGTGAAAAATAAAATAATAATTTCAATGTTCGTAAGATGAAAAAATAAAAAATAAATAAAAAATGATTCAAGCTCTAATACATACACGCATATATACATTCTGTTGGTATAGTGCCGTATAAACATAGTAATGCGTGCCTTATATTGGTATATATTTATATGATATATGCATAAGGGACACCTTTTGATGCGTCACATTCAAAGATGATTAATATGTTTATACGTAATATACATGTATAAAATATATGCACATATTCTTATACAATACAGTGGCTTAAAAGTATACAACAATATAGGTGTACAAGACATATAATACAATAGTTTATAAAGAAAAAATATAATATATTACGATATGTTTATATATACTAAGAAACTAAGGATAGTATGTAGTAATATTATATATATATATTTTTATTTAGAGTATAAAGCGTTTTTATATGTACAGCGCTGATAGATCAGAAACCTGAGTCCTTGAAGGTCTTAAATTAATAATTGTTAGTGTAATATATGCGTGGAAAATACGGAAAAAAATATAAATAATATAATAATAATAATAACGTTTAAAATGTGTGTACATGGTTGCAAGTTGGTTTGTTCGTGTGTACAAGTGCAACAACAACAATAACAACAACATCAATATCAACATCAACATCAACAATAAACAAAAAACAGCAACAATAACAAAACGAATAACAGCAACCAGTGTAGAAAACCGTAATCTTGGCGAGGACAAAAGAGAAGAAAAATAAGAACGAGAGGAGAACTGCTAGGATTATGGGAAATATTTTTAATGTGAAAGAAGGAAGTGATAGAGATATTATTGTTCGTGGAGAGATTGGAAACGTAGGCGTCGGAGATGGAATCATAATGTGACCGGTATATTTATTTATGTGAATCCTTTGGATATTGTTGCTTTTTATGTATATCTTTGCTATTTTATTCCAACGTATTGAGCACGGGAGGCACAGGAAAAAAAAACACTCGGGGGTTGTCGATGGGTCTCACACCACGGGGATACCTTGAATCCGTCGTACGTCCAGCTACCGAATTTCAACACACACGTCTGTTCGTCGAACGGGAAAAATTCCACGTCGATCTCGCACGACGATTTGAATATGGCCGGCGGTTTCCATTCTACTAGCCCTACGTGGTATATGGTCGCCTTGGTGGCCAGCGTCACGTCGAAATTGCCGTCGGCGCTGTGGATCATACACAAACACAAAAGTTGCAACAAAAGCGTCGTCGGCATAATAAATATGCAAATATACACAGTATACATGGGAAATAAATAGTAGGTATTATGCATATATCGTGTAGGGTGATTTTTTAACCATGCGGACCCGTTTTTTTTTTTTTTTTTTGAGTTGTGTATTATGTACCACAAAACTGTATTTTTTACTACAACGAGATTTTTTTGTACCTACTACAACAAGGAGAATACCGTAGTTCTAAACGCAAACATCAATTTTTTTCTTTTTTTCTTACGCTAATAATTATTAAGATATGATTTTTCTGGAATTTTATACTATAGGCTAAATTTAGACCAGTGGGTTCATATTGATTAAAATTTATCTATGGAATATATGGTAGAATTTTGTATACCTAATATAGTATAAATAAGTATTTTATAATATTGTTATGAATCTTATGACGTGGATTTAATGTAAATATTTATCAAGATTCAAGATACATACACATTTATATTTACTAATTATTTTTCAAGCTTTTATTGCGCAAATTCGAACTTTAATCATTTTGAAAATACTTTTTCAAATACTGTTAGAAAAAAAAAAATCGTGTTCCTGAGTGAAAAACAAAAATTTTACCTTAATTCCTCACGGTAAGGATGTAACAGGCAAATCATACCCCCGGAAATTATTACCGGGGGAAGTAAGATTTTTCTAGGCATAATTTACCCCCGGTACAACTATCCTAGAATATCGTTACCCCCAGAAGTATTACACTAGGTTAATTATACCTCCTTCAGTGGGTACGATTATCCTAGGAAAGTATTTAGATTTACTTTTAGAGGGAGGGTTGACTCAAATGTTTATTTCAATTCAGGCTCAAAATTTACAAACACAATTTTGGATAATATTTAAATCAGATGAATCCTTAATATTTGTGGTTTTTTTTTTTTTTTTTAATCTAATGCTGGATCTGCTTAGAAAGGACTTTTGTGTAGTTCTTTTTTAAAACCTATCTGTGTTTTAAAAACTTCACTTGTGATTTATTTGATTTTTCACTAAGTATGGATCAGGGCTTAAATCAAAATAATATATATTGTTTATGGTTATGGGACATTCAAATGTCATAAGTAATTGAGCGTTTAACCCTATAAATAATTTAATCATTATTAAATTTAAGCATATAAACGTTATACAAATTTAAAGTTTAAAAATTTTCCGTTTACCGTTATTGACAATTAAAATGTTATGCATAATTTAGCGTTTTGTGTTATTTAAATTAGTGTAAAATATGAAACGTTTTCAAATGTAGTATTTAGCAATCAATACTATAAAAAATAACATAATATATTTTAAATATTATATTATATATATATATATTACCTTTAACCAGTGGTGTATTGGTAAATATATTTGTGGATATACGTACTAAAACATATGGATGTTAATCCTAAAATAAATTTTCTTGCTTCGCTTGACTATTTTTTTCTCTCAATATGTTCGAAAAAATTTAATTAATACATTGTAATTACATATTTATAATTTCTATTAATACTATAAAATATAACACCACAAGATAACATTTGCAGTGCGTTATAAATTGCAAAATGCAGACATAATGGGCTGAATGTTCACACTTTATACTATTTTATTCACTACAGTTAAATTATAATTAGTAATGCTTATTTATATATTATTAATTGATAAATGTATTGATGTTTTAAACATCCTTTTTATATATATTTTGTATAGATTATCTAGTAATTTAAGTCAATTTTACAAAAATAACTATATTCCAAATATTTTTTATTAATAGTTATAAATATTTTTACATTGAAATTTCTTTGGAAAGAATCATTTTCCGTTATGTTATTCGATATTAATTTTAATCGTTTTTCGTTTTTGTTTCGTTATCTGTAATCGATTTCAATCGTTTTTTGAAGAGTTTAGCGTTATACTTATAACTCTGAAAACCAGATTTTTATCAATTTCACCGAAATCATAGTATTTTTGGAAATTATTTGTATGGCGTTATTAACTACAGCGAATTTTTTTACATGTTTATTACGCCAGTTACCGGAAAATCATAAAATATAGAATATTAGCAAAATCGTGATCCTAAAATCAAAAATTGCATATGATCTGCTAATAATAATTATTTAAAATAGATAGCAGGAAGGAGAAAAAACAAATTTTATTAATAAAATAACGTGTATACCTACACTATTGTCTTTAAATTAAAAAAACAGATCACTTTAAACATTAATTGTATTTGTTCTGTGTTTTTAGAATGTAGGAATATTGTACTGGGGGGAGGGGTAAAAATATCCTAGGAAAATTATACCCTCTTCGAGGTACAATATTTTTAGTAAATTCTTACCGAGAGGTAAGATTATCCTAAGATATTCTTACCGGGGGGGGGGGGGGGGTAAAACTTTTCTAAGATAATCGTACCCACTGAAGGGGTATAATTAATCTAAGATAATCTTACCGGGGGTAAATTATGCCTAGGAAAATCTTACCTCCCCTCGAAAATATTTTCCGGGGGTATGATTTGACTGGAACAGGGGCAATAATCTTACTACAGACAATTTAAAATTTTTCCTCATGCCAGGGTTCGGAAAAATACACGACTTGAGCCTAAAAAAGGGATGATCATGGTTAAAAATACACTCTGTATATATAGTATTTGCTTGTGTAATCATTCATAACATACGTTTTCCACTATTACTACTATATACGCGCTAAAAGTGTATTGTGAGTGTAATAGCTATCTGTCCGAGTCTGTTGTATTGTACACGTTATTATTTTGTTGTCGTCCCGTAATGTTTGTAAAAGTCACGTTATAGCTGTCGGTGCGTCCATAGGGACGAGATGATTTTCGCGCATTGTCCCCCGTGAAAATATTCGCTATTGTTCCAATTTCTCTTTCTTTGCGTGCAGTAGCAAAATATATTGCTCATCTCGTCCATCCTGTCTTTTAGATCCAAACTGTCCTAGTTAAAAAGGCACTGGTAAACTTAATAAGAATACATACTGATCAGACTCAAATGAAAAAAGCTCACTGTCCGGGCACGTCATTTGATTTTTAATAATAGTTCATTAGCCCATTTCAGTCTCTTTGACAACGCTTATACATACGTAGAAACACAAAGAAATCAAACAATAACTTAATTCGTAAGTGTTTGTAAGTATTTCTATGTTAGTACCTTATTTCTAATACTAAATAGTATATGAATTAATATAGTTTGAATTATAATTTTTTGATACCACATATTGCTTGCTAGTACGAATTAACTTTTAATGGAACCTAGATAAAAATATTTATTCATTAAATTTATAAATAATGTGCAAAACTGTAACTATGTTACTGGTAATTAACGGACGAAACGTATATTCGACGATCTAGGACAAATGGACGCAGTCATTTGGACGTGACCGTTAGGACGTTAAAAAAAAAAAAAAATATATATATAGAAAAATCAGTAAATAAAATAAATAAATTATTTATATTTATTATAATATATAAATTTTAAAGTATTCATTCAAAAAAACTTCACCATCACAATTTAAATTAATTAATGACATCTTAAATGTACACTTGAATGCAATTTGTACACGACTAACATGGTTATAGATGTGTGTTTTCGTGTCTCGTGAATCACCGTGTTTCGATAAAATGTGATAATTATTACAAATTGTAAAAACCAATAAGTTATATATATATATATATATATATATATATATATATTGATGTAAAAGGTACCTATTGCCAAAACGATAAAATTCGATAAGGTTCGATATTATGATACGATACCATTAGTTATATTATGAACATAAAATATCAATGATTTTATAACTTATAAATATATATATATACATATATATGTATAATTTTTTTTTACGTCCATTTTTCCCTATTTGTATGTTCGAAAATCTAAAACCGTACCGATTGTAAGCGTCGAACAAAATTCCGATATTTTCTTACTACTATTTGCATTTACAAAAAATATCTCTTCCTTTAGGATTTTCTAACATATAATTTTTACTGGTTTTGAAATAAATGTTTTTTTTTTTTTATTTTGTTTGGTTTAAACCATTCGTGGATTAATATTCGTTTACGTTACAGAACGGTTATCTGCCGTCCCAAATTAAACACGAGTTATCAGATAACGTAAATTATAAATTTACGGTTGGAAATATTACGGTATCTAGTTTGACGTTGAATACATGAGAGTATAGTATTTAAAAAAGAAAATTCGCTAAACATTCATGGATAATAGTTATAGTTGATTACAAAATAATACGTGTAGAATATCCGTGAAAAAATCTATTTCTTTGAATTTAATATTAAAATTGCGATAAAAATAAATATTTATTTCTAAATAGAAAACCCGTTTGAATAAATATAGCTAAAAATTTGCCTAAAATTGACAAAAATCATTCGTCTTCAACAAAATTGCCTTTCAGTCGGCCTTTTGAGCTCATGGTCCAACTGATGTTAGAGCGTTTAATTATTTAACAAGTCATTTCAAAGACAAAGACGGAACATTATGTGTCGTTGAAAAACTAAACTTGTCATAAACGTTTTTTGAAACTGCATATATAAACGTTTGATGATACAACGGTTAACAACGGTTAATTATTAATATAAATTGACATGTAACACGGCGTATAGGGTATGCAATATTGATGCATGGATGTGCACGTTCATATTTTCAGCGGTCACATGTTTGTACCACGTCACACAATAAAAATAATTTGAATATAATTAAAATACATTTATTTATTGATTATAATTAAAAAGCTGTTTGAGCCAGCAATATTAATTTTATAAAACTATAGTGTTGAACTTAAATACAAACAAAATACTAAACTTGATCATTTAAATTATATTCATTACATAACGCATTTTACAAAAGATTCATATCATTATTGAGTTGACCGAGTACTTGCACGTTGATAATAAAGAAAAAATGCACTCATATAATTCAGATTGTTATGGAAAATCAAATAATTGGAGCCGAAAGATTTTATCCGAAAAGATTTTAATAAAGAAATGTAAGGAAAAACTATCATTGTGTCCTAATTAATAAGTTTTCCAATGCGCTTAACGTCTAAACCATAAAAGAACCAAACATATACATAAAAATTATCGGTTCATAACTTAAATCGTTTTAGTTCTTCTACTCTTAACGCAAATCTAATAATATTAAGGAACTTAACATACACCCACATAAGTTATATTGTACCGAACGATTATAACTGTAACTGGGTAGATTTTTCGTCTAAGCTAAACCATTGAAGTAACCACATGTTATTTCGAAACGGGAATTCAATTCCATATGGCGGTCGTTAAGTGTGATGAGATTACCGGATTCCGAGCTTTGTGGTTAACCGTTAACAGTATTGGCCTTTAATTCCGAGTGCGCTTGAAATCCGTCCGAACATGATTTTAACCAAAAGCAAAGACCTACAGTTCCACATCCCTTTGCCGACTGCTCCCCATGTACATCAAATGACGTGCAACACCATGTATTTATTATTTACCACATAGAGTTGATATTAACCGTGACGACGATTTCGTCGTTTCCAACGGTTCGACCAAATTTCGATTTTTAATTGTTGTCGTCATATCAGTAGTTCGACGCGTGTTTGATTATTTTACTGCGCTTACATATCGCAAGTAATTCGTCGAGTGAGATTTATCAAATTACATATTTATGAACAATATTATGCGCGAGGTTCAAATGCCCACAACATGCGATCAATGGACTATCAACGAATAATATTAAAATATAATACGACCGTGGTTTAAACAGTGACAATGCGTTGCAAACAGGTCCACGCCGGCAAGACGCATCGAACGACAAACGAATAGATAGATCATTTTTCTTCTCTCCGTACGTCGCGCACGTTTTGATCTGTACTACAACGTCGTGTGCGGCGTATTCGTTTTAATTAATCGGTATTCGCCAAATATAACGATTCAGCTTTATCAATCAAAACCAAAAGCATAGTGGAAAACCAGTACACAAAGCTCGTGTAACAATGTGGTTTAATAATTTAATTTATAACAGTCTCGAGATCAAATACTTAGTGCGCATCGTATTGTAATCACCGGACTTACAATCCGCATCGTTATCAACAGCATTACTTTGTCCGCGCGTGATAATCAAGCAAACAGACCGGTCGCAATTTTAAATCTAATTTGATTTCGTTATAATTAAACATTTAGACGTGAAATATGTATATTATAGCGTAATTCGATATTCACATAAATACGTGGCAAACATTGTGTTCCACTGCGGCTTGCAAATATGTTTTCTTGTTTTCACTTCAACAATACTAATATACCATATGATCCGTCTAAATATTAATCTAAAAACTTTGTGTGCAAAAGTATAACGACGAATGTACCGCAACCGATTTTTATCGTTATCCGTTTGGAAATTAACGAGATGTTCTGTTGAAACGCATCGGTGCGCTTTGATTTTTCGTTTCTACTAATATAGTTATAGTTTTTATAGAACACGGATAACAATTATTTTCATCGTTTTATTATGCAATGGACCTGTTATAATTAAAACCGAATTAAGAATTTAAATTTTTAATCCGAGCCGCTTACAAATTACCTTCTTTAATAAAAACAAAAATATATTAATATACAATACTTATACTTCTTTGTTTTTAATTACTCCCGTAAAACATTTAACTGATCTAACTACGTTTATAAATTATGGACGCCTTTTTGGGTTATTATTTTATCGGCCTATTTTTTATTGTTGAAACCTTTACAGTGGTTCTGTGATCAATTACAACATTGCGATGCGCATGGTGGAATTTCCAGGTGCTCGGTAAAAACGTTATAGAGATGTACAACGTGAATTTCAAATTTATCACGTTTCACCACTTGTAGTGTTCTCAATGTTCAAATTACAAACATGATATTTATAAGATCATAATTTTTATTCTTCCATGTCTTTCTTGATGCTACCTCTAAATAATTACAGCACATAACTATTACACTTCTTGTTTATTTTTGAAATAAACCCATTTTCACGATAACATATTATCATAATCTATAGTTATACTTCATATCGTCTACAGTTGTAAAATATATACAACTTTGAAGATTTCAATAAAGTTCCATTAATTTAATTTATTTGCTTGTCAATTTGTCACTTTTCTTATGATATGGTTTTGGAATAATGAAAAATGATAATAATGTCATATATATATATATTATACTATGTGTACACATAGTATAATGCATAGTATAACACATACAGGATGTTCTCCGATGTACTAATATATTTTCGGTGTGCTTTTGAGAAATTGAGCTCTTCTCATGCGCCCTCGTGAAGCATGTAAGCAAACATTCGTAGTGGATATCTTATTTGTTATACGCCACTCGGTTGTTTTTATATCGATATTATATTTTAAAATATTCAACAAAAGATTTAGATGAGTGAATTTTTATTTTTTTAATATTTATTTTTGCAGAATATTATATAAAAATGAAAAAAAAAGTTTCAAGTATACCAATACATACATGTATAGTATTATATAGATAATATTCTAATTTTAATCTAAAATATTATAATTCTGACATGATTTTATATTTATTTAACTTTTATTGAATTAATTATTAACAACTTTTTAAATATCACATGCTTCTATAAGCCTTGTATTGATAAATTACGGTTTGGTTATTACCAGTCGATTCCAGGGTGATCAATAACATCAATACCTTGTTCTACCCGACCACTTAATTTTACCTACCTTTCCCCTATTATATAGATGTGTTAAATGATTATATCCAATAGGAAGTTACTGATGTTTTGATTTTTCTAAATTTGTTTATAATTTATGTTTTCTTACACATATGTTGCCAGTATTTTTTTGTCATATCGTTTTTATTATTTTTTTTTTTTTTTTTATACATTTCAAAATGTTATTTTATTAACTATTACTGAGTTATGTGAAATTATTGATTCGTTGGCTTCCTTATCTGCTAGCTTGTTGCTAGTTATGTCAATATGCGAAAAGACCCTTAGAAATTCGCTTACATCAGTATTTGAGTGTGATTCAAGTACTATTGTTTACAATATGCTTTTGGATTTACACGAAAAGAGTTCATTAGTTAATAAATCATTTTTTTTTAAATTATCTTGGACGTTTTTGCGTATCAAAAATAATACATAAATTTAACGAAACTAAAAGAAAAAAAATAGTTCGATACAAAAATACAAGTATAGAATATAAACACAAAAATATATAAGAAAATTAATGAAAATGAAATGCTTTTTGTTTCAATCATTATAGTCAACCTATAGCAAATCATAACTGTTATTGTTACAATGTTCGTTGTACAACGCTAAGTAATTCACCTATAATATTTTAATAATTACAATGAAAGCTGATTGGTCATATTAGTTGAAAATAATGAACCATTTTCATGAACAAATTTCTCAATCTTGCCGTAGAATACTTGATCTCATTTCTTTTTGAAACAACAATAATATAGAACCATACTGCAGTACACCAAAGAAAATATTAATTAATATTCGCTAATAGGATAAAAATTTCAAAGGTTTCATTTAGCTTGAGACATTTGTTTCAGCGTCGGACGGATTATTATTATCTTTATTTTATCAAATGATTCGATACAAATTATTATTATAATAAACATGTTATTATTCCATTCAACTTTGCTGAGCCTCGTACTATGTGTATGCGATTCTAAAATAACGTCAAGCATTGAAATAACCAACGGAAGTGCTGTCAGAAAAATAAGTCTGACATGATGAAGTATCGTACGTTGTCGCACAATACCAACGGGGTAGGTGTTTTTTCGATGGTGGAACAACACCGTCCTCAGACATATCAATGGTTCGCAGCCCACGTTTGGTCGATTTACATCTTAGAGGGAAATATTGCTATTATTTGTCATTCCTCCTTAACACGCGTCACATTTAGTGCTCCTCGTGTTGGTTATGATGATTTATACACGTTTGGTAGATATAAATTCGCTGCTAAAGGATTTAAGTTCATAGCCAACGTGATTTAAACATTACTATCATCATTTTGGTATTTCCCGACCGATCTTTATCGTACGAATATAAGTACACCGGTTTGTGTTTTCACGTAATTCATTCTCGAGACAAACGTTGACACCAAACGAACCTTATGACTAAAACGCTCGTTGTTTGAATTGTACGGAAATTAAACGAACTGTGTGAAAATAACAAAAGTCTATGGTGAATGTTTTTGACACTCCATTTAAATCCCCGTAGCGTAATAAACAAATATATATTCGATTCATACGAGTATATGTAAATTAGGCGTGAATCAAATAATTTAGAATATTTTAAGAAATAAATAGGAATAAAAAAAAAAAAAAAATCAACGGTAAGAAGGGTATAATAAACGTTGAGCGTTTCGTACAAGTAGTTTTTGAAAACAAAAAAAATACGAAAAAAGTCATCATTCACAATTCACAATAAATTTGAAAATTATTAGATACTGATATGTTGATATCAATACGTTTGAAGAAGAAATATATACCGTATTTGAACAGCGAAAATGACACAAATCGGTTTATATTCACAACAAAGTATAGCAAAATAAAAAACGATAGTAGAGGGTTTAAGAGAGAAAACTGATTAGATTTTGGATCACGGATTGTGAAATGTAGTTCTACTCATTTTAAAATTAAACACGTGTTTAAATGGAATGCTCGGCAGAGCCGATCATTTTGTACTTTTTAGTTAAAAAAATTAAAAAACACCTCATAACAGTCATCAGTCATAATGTCCATATAATATTTTATATAAATATGTAATTGAAACGCATTATTAGTGATTTCCTTCAAACCCATAATTATTAATCACTTTTGCACGTAACATTTTTACGTTTATCGGTCTAGATACGAAATAGCATAGCCAGTAAAGTATTTCACTAGATAACTTGTACAACAAACAGCATGTATACTATAACTTTTAATTACGAATTAAAATAAAATAATAAGAAACATATTATTAAACAGATATATAAGTGTATGAATGTGTGCTCATTCGTGATTTTTTTTTTTTTTTTTTGATATGGATGAAAAAAATAAAAAAAGAACCGGATTTTATTTGTGCTTGTACTATTATTATCGAAACAAATTATTAAATACTATTGATTGTCAAAAAAATTTTCTTGTTTTTCTAATATTTTCATTTTCAATAACAAAAATCAACAGATTAATAAGTTACTTCTAAAAATAAAAAAATATCGATTTAATTAGAAATTAGTCATATTTTGTAACTGATAGATTGATATAAAATGACAGTGAATTCAGTCGCATTGCGTAGGATAGATATCACATAATCTATCAAAATTATACTTACTTATTGAGTAAAATGACAATCGATCAATTTATTTCTGATTTAAATGAGTTTTAAGTAATTTTAAATAATATCAAATATTTTCAGTATTAATTTATCGATGAAATACTGTAATTATTATTAACATCAGTTTTCTATCGTTTAATTCTATTGTTTAACATTCAGTTGGCATTTAGAATCAAATGTGTACCACACAAATTCGAGATGAATATTATATTAACTACAGTTAAAGAAAAAACTTAAATTAAGAAAACTGAAAATAAGTAACAGCTATCAACTGCCAAAATTTAATAAAAATACAATTCTGAAAAGTTATTTTTCTGTGTGAAAATCAATTTCAAAGTTTTAAAAAAACATATACATTTTCGATTAATATAAAAAATCCGTCAAAAAAAAAAAAAAAATTCAGACCAAACTTTATAGTAATGTACGCTTACTATTTGACAGATTTGCCACAAATATCATATTGTTAAATCCATGCACGTTATACCGGGTTTTCAAACTTTTTGTACGGATTCGTTATAACGCAATAGATTTCACTTAAAAATCACCCTGAAATTACTTAACAAAGTTTATTAAGTTCAGTCAATTATAAACCACAGATTCAATTATGATAATATTATAATAACACGTTGTTCTGATTTTTAAATGTTGAATTTGTTCACAAAATAAATTATTTTATAATTTAAAATTAAAATACGTACCCTTTATAGTATTTAATGACAATTAAATATTTGGTTTTTTGTCAAATTATTAAAACACATTGAACTATCCAACCATCAGACTGTAATTTGACAAATATTGAATGTAAATATAGTATCTTAGAACATATTTAAATATCTAGACATGTTATGAAACGATTTCATAAAATTTTCAATACAAACAATGTAAGATACTTCATTTTAAGATTTAATTAATACTGGTTTGATTAGTATTAGATCAAATATTAAGATTTTTACAATATTATTCTAATAAAAATGAACGAATAAGAATATTATTTCAACGTATCGAGGTTTTTATTTCCACTATACATAGCAATTCTCGTTTATATAATGTCTGCCTATTATCATGTCATCATGTGAATCCCATATCGACTTTTAATACACTGAATTTAATCATTAGGTCGACCAAGAATGACCTAAACGGGAATAGCGGATATAGAAAGCAGCACAAATATCATTTGTCAAGAGTGTAGGTTGTTCGATATAGTCCAGTAAGGTTTTATTATGTACCCTTTGTCGTGGAGTGAATAGATTTTCTTTGAATCGAAGTAAAGATATACCTCTCCAAAAGTTACATTATGTCATACAAGTTCTTTTGGTCATAAATTTCTCTGATTAATTACAATATTTCATTTATTTTCTCAACGCTTATTTGAAAAGTTAATCTAATACACAGAATTCTGTGTATAATACACCAAAGCTTATAGTATAGCATTTCCTTGAATACATTTCATAAATTCGATCTGGATGTTTTGAATATGATTATTTATTACAAGATAAACACAGTGAACCCTAACTACGTTACAAACAGTTAAAACAGTTAAATATATTTTACAAATATTAATTAAAAAAATGTAATTACCTTTCTATTCTGTTTTTTTTTTTTTTTTTTTTTTTATATTTATCAATGGGTGAAAACACGATTATTTTTAATTATCAATGTAGACTTTGTGTTTGTTAGAGATGAAATGTTTCTCCAAGAAATTAATATCAATTTAAATAAGATGAAAACTACAAAAGTCATATTTTAATTAAAAACCATGACATATAAAAAACTTTAAAATTATTTCCGAATTTGAATAAGAATAATAAAATCACTGCATAAACTGAATATTGTCAGTTATAATTTAATGAAATATTAAAAAATAATCTTTATAAATGTATAACTTGAAAAATATTTATTTTGTTCAAACGTACTATTCTTTACATTTATATATAGTTATTGTTATAGAAATAAATACAAAATATTTTTTTTTTTGACAACTAAGCATCAGAATATTTTTTATAGAATTTTTAAAAAATAAGAATAAATATATTAAAATCAATGCAATTTGTTTTCGAAAAAAAAAATTTACTCTTCAATTTTTAGACTTATGACATTGGTTTCCTCCTTATTGGTCATGTTTCACTTCTTTAGAAATTGGTAATTATTCTAACATTCGTATATGCCATTGTTTTTTTCGTTTTAATTATATTAACAACATACAATTAGTTTTATTTAATACAAAATATACATACCCCGGAAGGCACGAATATTTAGGATAGCACAAAATTATTGCTAGGGAGGCACAAACGGTCGTCACAAAGTAATATATTACGGTTTACACGTAACGACAGAAACGAATAGAAATTGAATACTTTTAAAATGTTTTCAGCTTGAAAACCTAATTATAACTTATTTTGACGAAAAAAATCATCAATGGTTTTTTTTTTTTCAATCACTTGGTCGGGGACATAGTATTTTTGAAAACGTACAAGGTGGGAGTGGAAAAATGCGGTACGGAAACACTGACATGCACGTATAATATACGAGTACGTATCTTTTACGGGTACATTGGTTGTAATTCGTTCGAATTCAATTTACGTGCAGGAGGTCGCGTAGTGTAGGACCTATAAGGAAACACGTTCCTTCCCCCCCCTGATGACTATTTAGTCTGCGCGCGTATTCTATTATTAACAAGGCGGACCCGGTGGTCTTGGTATGCCATCTAGTACTCGGGGACGATATATACTATTATATATATATGAAAAAAAAACGGATTAACGTAATTCAATAAAACATTACTTATAGATAATGTTTTAAAACTTCAAGTGGTCATGACAAAAAAAAATGAGCTTATATGAGCAAATAATGATTATTCCTTTTGTAATAAGTAGATTGTATTCAAAGTAGTCGTGTAACTCGTTGAAAAAGTCAATTATATTTGTACGTAAAACGGGTTTATTATCATAATATTATTTGTAACATTGTAAATTTCAACACGTGGTTAAAATATCAGTGGTAACTTTATAATTGGTTTGTTAAATATTACTTTTGAAATTTATCCAACATAAATCGATGAACGCTTCGATTCTATTTTATTTACTGTAGAAAATTAAACTATATGACAAAATAATATTTTGCAATAAGTTTTACATATTTACACGCCATGGGTGTTGTACAAAACATTATTCAATACTTTCAAATTTTGGCCAATAATTTTTATTTTTGAACCGCTGTGCAATTCTCTCGTCAATAATCTGTTCCAACCACTCTGGATCGGTTCAGAACACTCTTGTGCCGTCTGTTACGAATCTAGAATGAGTGCGAATTCGGACCAGAACGAAAACAAATGAAACTATTCAAAATTGTACTCCTCTGCTGAGTGGTGGAAGAGTGCTGGCTCTGTAACGCCACCATTACGGATAAAAAATCCTATTCGTTTTTGAGGCTAAAACGATCGCATCTGTTAACTTTGGGATGCGTGCTGAACGGTGAGTCACACTACAATGAACTATAAAGATATTTGCATAGGTAACAGTAAAACGCTCAGATTGCGGTATTCGGAAACAACAAAATCAGAGATAATTATCTATTGGTAATCGGTTTTTATTTTCGATAGAAATATGTTTTTGCGACGAGAGATAGTGAGAGAGAAAGAGAAAGAGTGAGAGGGAAAGAAAGTTAGTTTAATTTATTTTCACTGAATTTCAACTACGCCAAATTCATTTCGTGTTTCTCATTAGCCATCGCCATGATTTTAAATTTTTGATGATAGATAAAAAAAAAAATAAATAAAAAACATTGTCATTATCTACAAAGTCCAAACTTTTGACATAAGCACTTCACGTTCCTCTATGCCCGTGGTTCTCAACCGGTGTGTCGTGACATACTAGTGTGTCACGTATTTCTTTGGAGTATGTCACCAAAATATTATTAATTCAAATTATAAGCTTTCAAAATATGAACGTATATTATTATGGAATTCTGATGAAATAATAAAAGCCGCATATAAAAAAAAATTATAATGATATTCTTATTGATTCTTATTTTTTAGAAATATCATAAAATATAACATTAAAATCTAAATTTTGTGTGTCTGAAGATGATTGATTTTGAATTTATCTGTAAATTCAATACACAGGAATAATAAGAATTGAAAATTTCATTTACTTTTTAACATCGTACATGTCTGAATCAGTATATTTGATATTGGAAATAACAAAAAGCAAAAAAAATATTGACAGTAAATTACACGAAAGCTTGTTAACCATTTTCCTATGAATCGAAGATCTATGCAGGCCTGCATATTTATGAACTAATACGGTTTTTCATAAAACTTTCTTTAAACTTTTTAATTTCAATCAAGAAATGAAGACTTTTTTTTAAATTTTAAATTTTTAAATAAAATTTCCAATAATAATAAAATTCACTAATTGTTTCAAGTTTGTCGCCATTTTTATAGATCTAAATTAGGGTGTCATCATACAAAAAAGATTGAGAACCACTGCTCTATGCACCTATATTATCTGCACAGTAGAAAACACATTTTACCGATGCCATACATTGATTAGCGTATATAATATTGTGTACGTGTACCAATAACTAATACTGTACAACTTTGATCACTGTGCTTTTATCAACATTTGAAAAATTGAAAATATTTATTCAATATTCATTTGAATGATAGAATATATGAATAAGAATAAAATGATTTTTGAGGAAAAATCCATCCTTCCATTATTCGTAACTGTTGGACTACACGGTATTCTTATGACATTTTTAACACAGTTTTCACCCTTGAAATAAGTATATTAAACAATAATTCATAACACCAAACTCCTTGTTTATTGAAATAAAATTATCATTAAAAATATTTATAAATTCAATGAAATCTACTCATTGAAATACAAAAAAAAAACGTATCAAGAAGCGACTGGTATGCGCTTGGAAATGGTAATGCGAAGAATATTGTGGTGAATTTAATTAATTCGAATTTCATCTAAATATTTCATTTAATCCGTACCGTTTTGGAGCGCAGGCAAGGATAACATATCGATTCATATAGAAATATATCTCTCTCTATATATATATATATATATATATATATATATATATATACAATATTTCTCTGTTCATGAACCATAACAATTGGAAAAAATCCCCCCTAGAACATGCAGTCAACGCCATAGGAAATTTTTTTCTTGGAAACTTAGGAGAGGTCCACATCGATAATTGAGCCGTAATAAGTCACATAAACCTCATCGTAGGGCTCTTTATGGCCATACTCCGTTTGGCATACATTTTCGGCTCAGAGACCTCGTTTGAATAATAATACGAAGAAGTTATTTTTTTTTCTCATCAACTGCAAGTTAAATAATATGCCACCATCACCTCTATTTTGTCGTGCTGTCCGTTTCTGATGAAAGTTCGCTAACTTTTCATGTTGACTTTCATTCGAATTTTGTCATTCCGACTGCGTCCGAAGCGCCTAATGAGTCGCACGTTCGTGCCCCCGCTCAAGCACACCCATTCATCACGTCCGCCTCCCCATCCGTCCATCAACTGTTCTCTCCCGGTGATTATTATTCTTATTCTTGTTATTTGTCTTTGGCCACGCTCATTTCTTGGTCACCATTCTTCGCGAAACCACCCCGAGAAATTCGAATCAACCCGCGTCCGTAAGACGATTGTCACGTCGTATTTTACCTCAAATATTGCCTCTGTCCTCCTTGAAATCATCTCAAAACGAATAGTTTCCGTTTTTCGATGTGACATTTTCAAGCCTACGACACATACACAGCACCATAACGTAAGTATTTAAATCAGTGGGTACAAACTGGTAGTATACAAACCCAAACAATGATCTATAATGATATAAAATAGATAATCATTATTATTATATACCTTAATTTTATTTATGTTTCTTTAATAATATGTATTTATCGGTATTGTGCTTTTGGGATTTCGTGTTTTCTGTCGTAGAACACGAAACCGCCGATTAAAACCACCAATCCGGTGAATATAAAAGGTTTGACGAATCGACCGACTTCGCCATTTGTCTTCTTTCCAAAATCGTAGTTAGACCGATCCGGGCCATTGTAAGCGACTAGGGAAGAACTCCTATCATCCAAACTGGTCAAGTGGTTTATGAATCGATCAATGATGAAATCGTCAGAGTAGTTCCGGCATTGTATCGATCGATTCACTCTAATTATCCTATAGGGTAATAGCCGGGGTTAATTTGGTATTGAACCAGTTATCAAACCGTTCGATCAGTTTCTTTTCTTGTCGTTATTTCATTATTTGTATTATACAATATTACGCAATATTAATATATATTTTGCTTTTATTAATTATTCACGCAATCACAGCTGTATTTCCAATAATTTATTTGATGATTTTTTTTCTTGACTCCCGATAAAAATTAATTTCATCTTTAAAATATCAACATCTATTGTGTATCTAGCTGCAAAATATTATTTTAAATATTAAAATAAATTTATTTATTTATTGTAAGTCCCATACATTTGTAAATTAGTTGTACGGATGGCAAAATTAATAATGGCGATGGGACTCTGTCCCTGGCTGAAAAACATGTTATTTTTTTAATATCACTAGATTTAGTTAGTGTAACAATATTGGATAAAAATTAATGTCCAGTTTAATAAAAATAAGAAACTCGTAAAATACGGGAAACCCTTTTTAATGAGATTTTGAGTATAATTGAAATAATAATTTTTATGATAATAAAAACTTTAATATAAATTATATCTCTCATCATTTTCTATTATATTTTTTTAATTTTCATCGTCTTGCACGAAATTAATGTTTAATAACTTTTAATTTAAAAAAATGTATCTATATTATCTATATATATCATATTTAAGGTGATACGATTTTTTTTACTGCTTTATAAATTACTTAGTACTTTTATAAATGATTAACTGATAAATATTACACATTAAGATTTAGTACAAAAAAAAAAAAAAAACATTTTATTATGTTTCTGGATATTAAACGACATTTTGAAATTATTATTTTATATGGAAAACCCGAATTTGTGTTCTTAAAAAAATTATATATCAAGAAAACTAATAATTTCGTTATAATATTCAAAATAAACATGTGTAAGTGGTATTTTTAAAAGTTTCAATACGAAGTGATTTTGACTAAAAACCAGGTCGATTTTTATTATTTTTGAGTGAAACAGCACTTACCAGTTTCATTATACAATAAGAGTTACGGAATAAACTCTTATTTTTTTCGGTACTTTATTCTTATCACAGCCCAATGCACATTGTCCACATGAACTTATATGGTCTGATATCAGTATTTGGAAACTTATTGCTTTTCCTGTTTCTGTATCATATTTCATGATCGTATATATATCATATATCATATCAACACCATCGTTCGTTATATTTTCGCTGTCGGATCATAATCTCGTATTGCAGCGTTGTTGACTCATTCACTTCGAATTTGTCGAACAATACTATTGTTTTATCTAACATTTAATTATAAACGAGTCGTTTACAACTGGCACCACAAGCCTTTTTTTACATTTAACTACACTAACTTAATATTTAGGGCCGGCTCAAGGTATAGGCGAGTTAGTCATCTGCCTAGAGCAGCACTTTATTGGGGGGGGGGGGGGGCATTCTCAAAAATGAATCGTACATTTTTTTTTTAGTTCTATCGGTGTTTTATAAGAAAAATATTGAAATCAATTCATTCGTAAAAACGACTTAAAACCACTTACTTATATAATAAAATAATATTTTATAAAGTTATTATATAACTTTTTATTACGGCCTACGCTGGACGTGTTCAATTATTCCAAAAATATAAATAACCACACAATCACTTCAGCGATTTCCGATAGTCGCGATAGTGATTGGTTTTGAGTAATAATAATATAAATCATTTTTAAGTCTTTCTACATATAATTTTATACATACAATAAAATATTTTAATTTTTTTTATGCAGATATTTTGTAACATAAAAAGAGGGAGGAACTAAGTTAAAATAAGAGCTCAATTTTTTTTTTAGAGGCGACAAAATTTTATTTTGCCTAGTGCTCTATTTTCGCTCGGGCCGGCCCTGTTAGTATTCACTTAGATTCACGACGTTACGCGTATTCAATACAAAGATATTTAATATTTATTTTATACGATTGATATTATCATACCAAATTTTTTTATTTATTTTATTTTATTATTATTTTTTTTAATTTTTTTTTTACGAAACTATACATAAATAATAATAATAATAATAATCATATTTTTATAAAAATGTAAATTTTATTATGATACTTTCAAGTAACAAAATATCACTAATATTGAGTCCATGAGCGAACAATGATTCTTTAAATGTGTAGTTTTTCCAATATGAGAGAAATGCAATAGAAAATTATTTACTATCATGTTAAATTTCTTAAACCTATGCTTTACGATTATAGATTTAACTGATTAGTGTTTTATGATTGTTTTAAATGATAGGTAATCTTCTATTGTTTCAACATTAATTAATGTATCCTTATTTTGTACCGTGTAATTATCAACAGAATATAAATTTCAAAATTAATGTATTTATATCCTCATTAAAAATATATTTCCCATTTCTTAAAATATTTATAATATAATTACTATAGGTATTCAGTAACGTGGTTAGGAGGGTAACGGGTTATAACCTCCCCGAAATGTATCTTATTTTGTAAGACACACAATCATTTTAAAACATAGGTATACCATAATGTTACGTCATTATCAAATAATTTTCACAGTTCCAATAAAACTAAACCATAACAATTTTTTTATTTTAACTTATGTTTAACGGACTTATTAAAATTTAAAAGTTGGTATTTAATTAGAAGAGAGAATGAAAAATTTAAAATCCTCTCCAAAATATTTTTCTGGCTACGCCAGTGTACATATTCTAATACATTGATAAGGTTTTCAAAAGTTGTACACCACAAATAGTTCAAACAAAATGATATCAGTGGTATATAAAACGATTGCGGCACGTGAAAAGCATTACATACTAGATAAGAAATAATTACATCACGTGCATATAATGAAAAGCGAAAATGAATTCTCCACGTATGAGGTATAGGAGTGCAAGTAAGTTCCATCTACAATATACTTTCCGTTTAAATGTTGAACTAAAACGGGATAGAAATTAAATATTTATTGATGAAAAGCTCGTGCTGTTGCGAACCCGAGTGAATGCTAAAGTAATTTACCTAATTATTAATTATTTAGTAATGTCGATCGCGGAGGAACGAACTGCATGATGAATTTAGCAACACGAATCACGTCGGACTGGAAAAATAAAATGAAATGAGTTTTTGCGTTACGCTCTTAGTTCAGAAACGTTTCCACGTCATCATATTTGTATCTGACTGTATGAAGTCATTCACCTATGTACGGAATGTGATACGCATTTGTTTACCGGTCACGTGAGGTGTTCGTAAGAGATTTTCAAATATACTCGTGTTGTGATCGTTTTGGTGAAAGGTGATACGTAACGCGATGGCAATACGGTAAACGTAGATTTGAAACCTAACTAGCGTTTTCGGGAGGGAAATAAAGGACGCGAAGAAAAATATAATATAAAAAATGTCATGTGTGTTCGTATATTATACACTCAACGAGCTGTGCGCATGTATCTCGCGTACGACCCGGGGGATTTTCTTCGAAAGCCCGTGCAAATACATTTCTCGTGTAAGACAAGCGAGACGAAGGTCGTGTAACAACACAGCAGCTATCGAGAACGAAAAACACGAAACATACAAAGATATATATATATATATATATATATATATATATTATGTGTACGTATTTGTGTGTGTGTGTGTGTTCTTTTATTATATCCCTCCTGATTTTTGACAGACGGATTGAAAATGATAAATCGAGTTGATCAGGTTTTTTCGAGCAAGCCAATAGGAGACGAAAAAAGAAAAAAAACATAAAAATATAAAACTGTCTATGGGGATTCGCGGTCGATAAATCATCCACGGGTTTCAGGAAGGGTAAAGGTTACGAGGAGAACACAAATTATTGATAAATTACTGCCCGGATAACTCCTTCATCCGATATCCACAATATACCCACACAACCGTACGCGCTTATATGAAACTACTTTTCCGATAATCTTATTAAAAAAATGATGCTGGTTGCGATCACAACTCTTATAGTGGGTAAGCTAACGAGTTGGTTTAGTCGAATTATTGAATAGTAGACTATTGAATGACTACAAATTGACTTCAGTATAAATGGTTTCTGCGCTTTCATTGAATGAATATTTAATTTTTATTATTTTCAATTATCATGTTTAACGCATTATTTTTTATTATTATTTTACATTATTTTTTTCACGATCAGTATATGTTGAGTATTTGACGTTTGAAAATTTACATTTTCATGACCGTTCTTTTAACTGTTACAACTATCGAAGGAACAGTCACAGATTAATCACTATGGTGAACAAATTTGCTAACCTCTTCCCCAATTTTTAAATATGAGCACTGTCGGGAGTTTTGTTAGTTTAAAAATGTTATTAAAATTATTCAAGTTAGTATTTATAATAAACTATTATCATGTATGTTTATTAGTAATTATAATAAATAAGGAAAGTTATTTCCAATACGTGTAAATAACATTGATTTTCAAAACTTTCTGTCTAAATAAAACGTCAATGAGAATCTCGAAGCTCATTTTCACATTCAGTTATATTTATATTTGTTGATTTTCATAAAAGCAAAACCCTATCTAAATATTGGCATGACCCTCGTAGCCAGACAATATTTTGTTTGCGCACATCATATTAAATAGTTAATTACACATGTGTTAATTAAGGCTATTAGATTTAGTTATAAATATAAAAATGAAAATGGTAAATAAAATATTAGATAAAAGTACTGAAAAATTAGGCTTAGGATTATTTACAATTGGTCTTAATTATTTTTGTATTAATCTGCAGAACTACAGGCAATTTAGATGAAAAAACAAATCTACTTTTAACAATATTAGTGTAAATGTTTTTACTGATATTACTACAACCTAATACTTATTTTATTGCAAATCTTATTGCGTTTTTATATGCAGTATTCAAAAATCAAATGCACCAACATTCTTCAAAGTTTACTTAAATATAGTTCAATTATAAGTATCACATCGCAGCGAAAACAGCGTTTATGTTTAATTTTTTGTCTAGAAATACATAATTAATTATACTAAGCTGCAAAAAATATCTTTACGATTATGAAATATTAATATTATACCACAGTATAAAAAAATTGGTTGGGTCACATGGTTAAATTAAAGAGAGTAGATATTATAAAATAATAAGTTTTTTTGGTATTCATTAAGTTTCGAGTATAATATTTACAAACGTGCTACGCACACTGTTCATAATAACTCACTTCTATTTAGTTACTAATATCGAGCAGTAACGCTTTCTAAACATTTATTATATGAATGCCTTTTTAGATTTTGATTGATTTATAAAAAAAAAAAAAAAATTAAATATGAACAAAATCCACTACACCAATAAAAACGTTATATTTCAAAGAATTTATATGATTAAATAGAGAAAACGCAGTGGAATGATAGATGGTATCTCATGGAAATAGAAACATTCTAGACAAAATTGAATTTTGCTCAACAGCGAAGAACAGGTAATTCAAAAAAAAAAAATGAAAAAGTAAAAAAGTGAAGTTGTTATTAGTTGCGTATATTTATGCATATTGACACCATAAAAAGGAATATCGATTAAAATGTTTATATTTTAATTTATAAAAGTTGTTGTTTCCTTATCTTATAAATAATGTTTAAAACATAATATATACTCCATATATTTTTAAAAACTCTTAATTTTTAATAAATTGAGTTCAAAAATCAAATAAAAACTTTTTCATTTGATTTTTAATCCAAACGTCAAAACATTTGACTAGAAACAGATGAGTACAGGCTGGGTTTACTTTGCATTTTAATTTATTTCAACGCTTTAGTACGAATGTATGAACAAATACACACTAACAAACATATGCATTTATATTTATGTAATTTGCATTTTATACATATCGATACAAAACGTAATTAGAAATGAATATATTGTTAAATGGTTGAAAAACGTGTTATTGTTATTATAAGTGTTAGTTATGTTATCCTTTTGACATTTTTGATCGTAAAACAAATTACGTTTTAAACCAACCAAGTGGTAAGATGATACGTCTTGATACTTATTCTCGACTTAACAATATTATTATCTTCGTACTTGTTCATCTTATCGTATTATTTGTGTTGTAAACAGTTTTATTAAAATATAACCAAGCGCTAACTGTAAAAGTTGAGCACGTAAATGAAAAATTATTATTAAAATATTCTTAAAATCAAAAAAACACGTGTGAATCGTTCTGGGTTCCGGCCGTTAAATGAACGAAAATTTGTTGCGAATGCACATACGTATGTACGTTGAACCACTCGTTCATCAGAAAATGATTGATCGTTTTTTTATTCATGTTTTTGAATATTAATTTATGTAGATGTGTTTCACAAGCGTTCTTCGCAGACGCCCACAGAAGTGACACGTTTTCCGGTTCGGAATAACATAACAACACGATTGGACACGAGCGCGCACGTACGGTGGCAACGGCCCAGTGATTGATCGCGCACGACGTACAAGCCGAGGTGGAACTAGGAATTTTTTCGCCCGGGGAAAATGTTAAAATTACGCCCTATCATAAACCACTAATCAAATATTCTTCTCGAAAATGTTTTTCTAATACTTAACATACAATCGTACTTATTGAATTTTATATCTAATGTTAGTACTTAACAACAATATTAAAAATATTAACTAGTTGGTAATAAATACAAAAATTACACCCTCTAAAATTTTACGCCCGGGGATAAATTCACGTGTTTCACCCCTTAACTCTGTCCCTGTGTACGCGACACTTTGGTGTTTCGACAGAGTTTCTAGAGTGTTGTACAGCGTATCCGCGTCAGGCAGACGGCTCAAATCTCGTCGACCGACCGCAGACCGTACGCCACACAGTCTGCACGTATAACGTTTATATTTTAGGTGTACGCGTGCGCTGTGTACAGGCGAACGTGCTCTTTTAGTTTTTCCGCACGTGCTATCGTTGAACAATGTTTTTCCCACCGATCCAACATCAATGCCGAGACCCTGCCCACTTTTGCGCCGAAATCAAATGCATCTGAACTGGCAGTGACAGGCCAAAGCCTTACCTATAACGTGTGGCAATTAGAATGCTTAGGGTTCAGTGTGCACGACGAATAAATGTGTTCGAACACGTATTCGGCAATATTACTTTAATAATAATAATACTTATAATAATGATAACCATAATAACTTAATATTATCTCAGCTATTACTATTGCATATTGGCTCCACGTTTTTCACTAAGAACCAACTCGATATGAATTATTGTCTGCTCATACGATACACCGTAATGTGTTATTAATGGTACGTTTACTCGTGTTCATCGGTAGAAGCTACATTTTTTGCAATTCGATTACTCCTAATAATCTTATTGATATGTTTACATTTACATAATCGATAATTTTGGTTCTCAATACTACAGCTAAGAACTTAAATCAAGTCGTACAAAAAATATATAACTTAAAGCTTTTATTTTTTAAAGAACCCTAATGTGATAATTTATATGTTTATTTTGTATTAAAGTCGTATTAAGTCGAATTTCGGCTGTATCTTACAAGTATATTCGTGTTTTGTCGATGTACATTCGTCTTCTTAATTATAATTACATTTTATGAAATGCTGCAGTATCGCTTGGTATTTGTGTTGCACCTAAGAAATCTGAAATAAACGTTCTCTAAAACAATCGACTGATTATTATCAACACCAAAGTGGAAAAATATATCTACAGTTTATATATATATACGTGTGCGCAATAACACGTATATTTTTGATTTATCAACCATGATGATATTATAGTAACGATGCCGAGATACCACAGCTACCGAAAAGTCATTATTTGAAACTATGTGTACGACTGTTAAATAAGGCAACACCTAAAAGCATATGCATTTTATCATAACGATTTAAGTGCAGTAGTTATAGTTAAAATATATGAAGAAATGGCAGAGTACCTCAGATTTTTTTTTTGAAGTTCTCGACGTATAACTATACCATTTTTTACCTTTTTTGAAGCAACTTAAGTTAACAAATTGGTGCATTTTTCGACTTGAAAAAAAAAATTCTAAATAAATAATTTATAGTGAGACAAATTTTCGACAGCTTAAAAGCAATAGTAAGTCAACGACAGACATATAAAATCAATAAACTTTACTGACCAATACAAAAAAGAAAAAAAAAAAATCAAATTGAAGTGATACTTAAAAGCTTTGAAATCGAAGATGTAGTTTGAGACATGTGTGATGCGTTGGCGTCTCATGGTTAGTTAAAGTGAAAAAAAAAAAGAAAAGTGAAGTTAGATAAACTATTTTTTCCCCCGAGATCTACTCAGTCCGCTTACTTTTATTTCGTCGATGTGAACACCACTGTGATTTTGTCGAACGTCATGTTTGTAGGTGCAGGATAAATCAGAAGAAAATATGTCAGACTAGCTGAATATTTATCGTAGTGATAAGATGAATGGAATGTATTCCCCCGAGAGATTTTTTTTTCGATTTTATTAAATTTGTGACTTAACACTATTTTAAAATTGAAAAATTTAAAAAAAAATAATTTTAATTAACATACTTAATATGTTTTTACTGTTCGGATTTGTATTTCCCAAAGACGCGTACACCATTTTATGAATTAATATTGTAAAATGCTAAGACAATATTGTAATGTAAAATAAAAAAATTGTGTTTTTGAAACTATCGAATAGCTTACAAGTATGGGTAATCGCTGAAAAGAATCCAACATGACCTCTACCGCGATTGGACATTTTGGCTGGAACCCGATTGAGCACGGTTGCAATCAAACAATAGGAACCAGAAAAGAAACCAAAAACCACACGATTGAGCACGAAAATAGGTGCGATGTTGCCGCTTTGTACCGTAGAATATTATTCGGTGCACCGTTTTACTGTGCATGCAAGATTTTTTTATAATTATTATGTAATTCAATTTTAGATTTTTAACGATTATTTCATAGTTTCAAATTTTTACGGCTCAGGTTTCCTAAAAGAAATAACTCTCCAATAGAAAAACGATAAGACACCGTTTTTTTTCGTATTTTTATATTGTTGGTGTACAGAAATGCGTCCGTATTATTATTACAAAATAAAATACATTTGAATATCATTATTTATAATTAAAAATATTTTATTGAATTTTAATCACATGTTATAATTACAAATTTTTTTTTCGCTAAAAAATAGCACTCATACAATTGTCATGAAAAAGGTAAAAATTTAAATTTTTTTTCCTAAATACTTATTTCCAACTTTCAATAAGTATTTACGTAGGTTGTCAGCATTTTTAAATTCAGAGTACTCACGATAAGCCATTATCGCGGTATTTTCAACGCACATTAAAGTCAAGGTGCACGCGACAGTTTTCGAAATATCGCGCCATAATTTTAGTGCGCGATACTCGTGTGTTGTGCTCTATTCATTTTAATGTACTTTAACGAAACGCGCAGTAAAATTACAGCGCGGTAAAAATGTCGTGCAGTAATATAACGTTAGTGTGTTGCCAGCCTAATAGTTAATTTTCAATCTGACAACGTTGTACACAATATCTTTTTTTTACCGTTCTCAATCGGGTCGTCAAAAAGGTCGGCCGATAACGACCGTGCTCAATCGGGTATCACCGGACATTTTAATAACACCACTGCGGTCACAACGACACGTAATAATATTTTGTCACGTATCCACCCCGTGTTGCAACATCGCACTGCAGCACATTGAGATGTTTCACGGAAATTTTAAATATTATTGATTTCTATTTCAAACGTGTTTTGTACGCAAGACAGTACGTATTGATATTTTAATATCGAAGATAATATGATAATGATCCGGACGAATAAATCGTTTAGAACGCATTCTTATTTTTTCCCCTTTATTTCAAAGAGTTTTCCGCATGATACAATTATAGCTCGACAGTTACGAGTAAAATATTACAATAATTAAGGTACGATTGAGCGCTTAAATAAAAATGAAATCAGTATAAATATGCAATAGAATATGTCAATCAAAGGTGAAATAGCGAAAAATGTTGATAGGTTCAATTAATTTAACTATATCGGTTTTATCTGTGATGTAAAAAATATATTCAAGAAACTAAAGCGGATTAAATATAGTGTTTAAGTATATTATATACACGTGCGAGAAATGAAGGTTAAATTAATTACGGGATCGAGGTGCTTAAGGATAAACATATTTATTTCGAACGGACGTTAAAAGTCATTCAAAAGTCTGCTTTGAATTCATCGAGAAATGTAGTAATTATTTGATCGTTCGACAACGTTATCGGTGACAGATTGTCCGTGATATCGACGTGGTCCGTTAAAATGCAATCGTACTGTCAAGGCCGTAGCAACCAAACATCGCACCCAAGGCAAAACTTCAAAATGCGTCCTTAAGTATTTTAATTTATATTAAAAAATAAACTGAATATTTTTTATAAACGCAATATAAATAATGATTTTTCTTTATAATTATGTAAGCTGACGCAGTCCCGCTGTGGTGCAGGTACAATAAGTACACTACTATCGCGGAGCCGCGCCCGCTCTCTACCCAGCCTCAACCCGGGCAACGATAACACCGTTTCCGATACCACCCACCTACCACGGAAAACCGGGCAGAGGTGGGAAAAGTTATCGGAACCGGTGGCAACGTACCGACCGGTCGCCTCATGTCACTAACCATTTGCTCGTGACCGTCGTCGAAGCACATCGTCCTCGTACGTTTTTTTGTCTTTTTTCACTACCGTCACCAAAAAACTGCTAACGTCATTCACCATATTATTATATAAGTCTTTAAACAAATACAATTAGATCGTCGTTGGTTTCTTTTTTTTTTTTTGTTTGTTTAATCCACCAACTCAACTGTGACCGGCCACCTCACCGAGGGAAAATCTACCGACGACTTGAGGCCGTGTCAAAGCATTTGTTATAAACTATAACTTAAACTTATAACTTGTAAGTAACAATTAAATTGCAATTTTTTCATTTTTGCGCCTTCCCAGGAATTACGCCTGGGGCGTAGGAAACTCTACCCTCCTTGCTACGGCCCAGTTTACCGTACCATATTGGATGGTGGAAAAACGGATGAAACGCGTCCAAAGAATTTCCGTGTTGAACAGTAATAATATGACGTTAATTATTATTGTTATTTCTATACATTTTTATTTTTTTTAAATAACGCACGTCGAAAACAATGAGCGCACCCGAATAATGAACCACATCACTAATGCACATTGGATATTGCGATACGTGTGCGTTTAAAGCGTTTTGAACGGCATCGCGTTCGCAGCAGGTACATGTCGGGTTAACGGTGACGACGGGTTTCCCGTATTCGCCGTCATTTCGTTTTCGAAAATGTTTTAGCTGAACTTTTTCGGGAACGTTTGCCGCGGATTATTCGCCGCACATGTTACACGTACGTTACATGAACATTGTGTTATACAACACGTACGAGCATTACGCAGAACCGTTTTTCGGCGACGCGACAAGGGCGGGTTTTATCACTCACCAAAGGAGGGGCTAATGGAGGTTAAAAGAATTTAGTTGATTTTTTTTTTAATCTGTATACGATTTTAAATTACAGAATATATTTTTGAGTTCCTCGTAGGTAAGTAATTTTTGTCACGATAGTGACAAATTTTAAATAGTTACGTTATTGGTATCGATTTTAATCTGAAACCATTTTAAAAATATTGGTATACACATGTAATTAACAACAAAAATGAGCTATTTATTTATAAAAAAAATATATTAAATAGGTACCACCATAATTATCAATGACGAATGACGATATTTTATAATAATTATTAATATATCAATGTATTATAATACATTTGGATTTGTAAAATAGTTAGCTTAGTCCCAATGGGAGGGGGAATAATTCCCCTTAGCTACCCTCTTAAACCCGCTCCTGCGACGCGGGCTAGTACGGGTATTATGCGGATGATAATGTAAAAAATGTGCGCAAACACTAGAGCGGCGTTCAACGGTCGGCCTGGACGCGTGACGATGTGTCGCGTCGGCGGAATCCGACCGAAAGATAATGCGATGCGGAACGGGAGGCGCGTGTTGGCGAAACTTATTAATATATTTGTGCACCACGAATGGTCACGAACAGACGTCCGGCAACGAAATGTTGTTAAGGCCGGTGGTTATGGGCCTTGGAGACGGTTTTTCCGATCGTTTCTATGAAAATAATAATGATCACTCGAACGGCGAAAACTATATATTGTTATTCGATTCTATGACTTTCGTTTGATATTTTATTTACAGACTGCCACCACGGTCGGAGGGACATAACGTGTTAAACCGCATACGTTGGTCCGGATCGCGTGTGATACACGTTCGTATAAACACGTGGTAGTACACAAACGTGTATATTGATCTAGATCAGTGGCGGGCCAACTGCGGCCCGCCATCATTTAATATCTGGCCCGCGAAAGTCTTCTATATTGCAGCACTTATTTGTATAACTGTAATATTTTGCATTTACGTAAAAAAAAATTTAGAATGCATTTTTTTATGGCCTGCGATAAAAAAAAAGTTGTTTTTTATGGCCCGAGGAAAAAAAAGTTTGGCCACCACTGATCTAGATGAATATAATTTTGAAACCGATAAAGCAATACGTTCAACAAGACATTGAATTGTAACGTGCAGAAAAAAAAACGTTCAAGTGTGCAGCCCTTTTTTTCCATGATCTGCTCTGTACTATTTCTTATCCCGCGCTGTGGCTCACGTTAATCAGGTATTATGTACATGCGTCATCCGAGCACAGTTGATAATACTCCCCTCCCTGATAAAGGACATCGAAAAGCTGCTCAAAAAGATAATACTAGTGCAATCGAATCGAATCGACACTCGGTTCACGTGTCGAAGTCGATATCTTGAATACACCCCGTGTCCGCAGCAATATATGTATTTGCGTACGGGCAACGGTGATATAAATCTATAAGATCGCACGCGTTTTGCCGAGAGTCACTGAAACGATCAATAATGCCGTTGTGCACGCGGGCGAAATGTATCGTGAACAATACGAAACGAAGAAGAAAAAACGAAAAAAAAAACACCGTCCTCGGGTGTTACGAACGGAACGACTATATCGCGATCGCACGGGCATCTCGGTCGAGGGATTCGAGGGATCTTAACAACGTGCCGGAGGCGAACGGCCGGAACAATTATCAGAGGGTTCGAAAATATGTAAAATGTATAAATTAAACAAACAGTATGCTCTGTTGCTCATTATGTATTTTATATTTATATATTTTGTTTGCTAGTCTCACGGAAAACTTCGAAACGACTGTTGCACGTGTGCAGGCCGGGCAGAGTTTTAATAACAAATTTTTTCCTGATATTCCGTGAGAGGGAAGTATCGAGAACGCCTGACCTCCTCTGCAACGTACAGAGCTTGGATAGGAGTGGGCGCCGTCGAACGGTGCAATGTCAAGTAACGCGTTGGGTCGGAATCGATACGTCTGCCTGTTTGCGACAACGCTGTAACGTTTGGCAGTGATTTCCAAGACGGGAATCGAAACGGTTTTCCGAAAAGTGTCCGCGCGAACGTACGAACAATCGATCTCGCGTTGCGTGCCGGTACGGTCGAAGAGTCCGTCCGCACCGCATCATGTTTTCGTTGGTCCGTGATCGCACAAGATTTCGGGCCGGCGAAACAATTAATAACGCGCCCGGATATGTAATTAAACCGAATATTTATCGTTTCGAGTCGTGGAACGTTCGTTTGATTTGTTGCTACCACGACTGACTGCACTCTACCGACTATTGTTGTTCGTGTACAGAACGATAATGCAGCGTTTACACTCTATCCTCGCATCACAACCATAACGATAACAATTATAAATTAACCGAACGACCGTGAACACCGTTCGCGTGTTACGGTATTGCGATCATTTTGCTCGACGATTGATACGTTTATACCGTGAGCGATTACAACTTTATCGTCTTATCGGTTCCATTATTGGAATTGTGCAGAAAAACGAATTTTGTTTCAGGTACGAAATGAAAACATGTGATCTTCTTCTCCTTCGCTTTTCTCCCAACTATTTGCAGTCACCCTTGTCACCTTTGTCCTGAACCACCTTCACTCGTCTCATTCTATACATCCCCTGCGCACACACCAACCGCCCTTATATCATTCTCGATCGTATTCAACCATCTCTTTTTTTGTTTTCCTTTTTATCTTTTCCCTTCAACGTTCATTTTCATAACAACTAAATGAAAACATATAGTAATTCGAAAAACAAAATATGTTTTAAAACAATATTACGTTGTTAACATAAAATGTTATTTTTTGTTGGAACATTAAATGACCAAAAATAGTGTTTAGCGTTGAAAGTCACTTTGCAATAAAGTTGCAATGATTTGAAAAAATATTATAATTCAATAACCTATTAATACTTATTGACTTGTTAGGTAATTATTCAAATCTCTTAAGGCTATTAATTTTCTATTGTGTTTTCAAAACGTATTGTTTCTAAACATATTTTGCTTTATTCTACTTTAAATTAATGTAATATGTCAAAGGATAAACTATTATACGTGTGTAGGCTTACTAATTATCTATTTCCATCAAAAACAAAACAATCTATGTTCCATGATGATCAATAATCATTTCTTCGTTAATAAATATTCAAACTTTGACAATACACTTTACCACTGTTATGAATATCAAACATTAAAACAAAACCAACGATGTACATTTACGAAAAATGAAAACAATTAATTTCATTAATTTCATCACTAATCAAAATTTTAAATTTTTGATAGTATATTTGATTGTTTTTTTTCCTTTCCTAAATAAATTATTACTGCACATGTTAATCAAATATTTCATATTATAGTAAATCTTATTAATTTATTATTATTCAAAATAGACACATAATTTAAATAATCGTACAAAAACCAAGAAAAACTAATTACGATTTTAAATTATAAGAGTGAAAGATTGAAACCGATACTTAACAACAAATAAAATATGTTGGCCTATACATTTTGGAGCGTTTATGATTATTATTTATTACAAAATTAGTTCAATACAAGAAATCATTACAGATATAAAATACTTTATACATAGCAAATATTAATTTTATTGTTATCACTTTATTAAATCATATTTTTCAGTACTTTTTAACACGTCACACGCATCTATTATTATTATATATTTATATTTGGAGAGGTTTTAATTATTTCGATCAAGATCCAAGCGTATTACAAAAATATAATTTAATTGAAGACTTTATTGTTTAAATTAACTTTACTTTGTAAAATGGATTTTTTATCCAATTAAACTATTAGTTCAGATGGTTAGAAATTAATACGCAAATACATAAATTTATTATGGAATGTGTTTATTTGTTTAATTGATGATTCAAGAAGAGCAATTATGGTGATTATATATGTCATGTAACGGTATTAAAGAGTGAAAAATTACAGTCTTCATCAAGTGCGCATTAATATGCGAATTCAATAGACACAATAAATAGCAGATCGATACGATTAATTTGCGGTTCGAGAGTAACGTCTTATTTTCTTGAAAGAGTTTTATTCGAAGATTTGTCTGTATAGTTGTGTACACCACGGTGGGGAATGTTTGATGCGCATAAACCTGAGTAGTTGCTTCATTTTATTTTATAGTGGATGCGAAGATGAGTTAACCCGAAGTGCTTGGCCATTGATTGTTATCAATGATAGTAGGTTGTTTTCGTCGGACACGCGGGTCCTAACGTCGGTGGACATCGAAAGCGAAATCACTTATTGTGAATATTCTATTTACGAGACGAACTTTTCCACGACACGATACGAGATCGTTTACGAGATTGGTTTTCTACGTTTTTTTCTGCCTCGTTGTTCGACGTCGTTTTAGAAATGCGGCCCATGGACGTTGTTTCGTGTACTTTACCCAGCCGGATTTCTTATTGTTTTACCAAAAGAATTTCAATCTCAAGGATCTGCGCAAAGGCAAAGCGCACGCAAACGTGCGCAAAACTCGTTTCTGCTACGAATTAATAGCTTCCATTTTTCTCGCGGCGGTTGACTTTCCTCTGGGGTAACTGACGTGTGTATACCGTGTTGGCCGTTTAATTATGTACGCGGTGAAACTAAAACGCGCGAACAGGCGTACGGAAAAACGGGAACGGAGGAATTACTCTCGTCGAAAATCATATGAGAAAAGAACTCTCGTGAACTCCGCTTAACGCACGGGAAAACCTTGTTCATTGTTCTCATGTATTACGATCATCCTAAACTTACAGTGCTGATTTAGCTCCAAGTGATTTTCACCCATTTCCCAATACGAAGAAGATGCTTAGAGTACAGAGCTTCGTGAACGTCGATGAATTGAAAGATCGCGTCAACCGATGGCTAAATGAACATGCAGTGGAATTTTATTCAGTGGAAATTAAAAATCTTTATGGATACAATAAATATTTAAATGTGGGGCTACAATGCAAAACGTACTATTGCCAAAATTACCGAAATTGAGTTATATATCATTTCTGATAGTAAAAACCACGTGGAATAGAATTTCGTGATCAGATTTGTCCAAAACGTACTATTTCCAGTGTATATTTGATCATAAAGTTTCATGATTTCAACATAACGCACCATTTCCATTGCTAAAATTTTTTCATAAAGAACTATTTAAAAATCATATCAAACCTTACTATTTCCCATGCTATTTAATATAAACTTAATAATTATTGAATCAAAACGTACTATTTCCAGATTGAAGCAAAACGTTATATTTTCCATGTTAAAATGTAGCTGTACTAAATCAATTATTTATAAGACATACTATTTCCAAGTATAAAAGATGTTGTTGAAATTTCAATTTTAATTGTTTTTTCTTTAATTATTTAATGGTGATATAATATGGGACTCTATTATTTTATTTTATTTACTAGTTGGTGCAACTAATAAAATTCTGTATAAGTTTTGGCACTGAATGTTTAATCACAAAATTTTTGCTCCAAAAGTTTCTATGATAACTCTTAACTATCATATTATTTTGATTATACACTTCACCTACTATGCGAGACTCGAGTACATACACAGTAAAGTTCATTGTTTTAATTATCAATACATTTATGTGCAATATTAATGTTTTATTTGCAACAACTTAATTAAAATGTTCAACTCCATAACCATTAAAATGGCCGCATGTGGTGAAACTAAAAACACAGAAAAAATGGATTATAATGAATCTATTCAAAAAGTGTCAAGGTGGTTAGAGATATGAAAAAATGAATTTATTCGTTTACAATTTTACTTATACAAGACTTTTAATTATATTGTTAAATAATTAAATAGTAGGTAAATACTATATGCCTTTTTATTACTATGATACCTAATAATTTGTAGGAATACCTATTTCAAGAAATAAAATAAAACAATTTTATAATATTATTATTTTTTTTTTTTTAATTGATTTCATAGTAGATGCATAGATAGATATTATGTAGAATAAATTGAAAAATAGATAAATTCATATTAAATGTCTAATTAACATTACTCCAAATACTTGAATTTCAATAATAAAAATTGTTGATTTTGTATTATAAGTGTTGTGTTTGATATTTTATTTATATTGTTACTAAATTATAAACTTTTCAATTTACTATGGTTGGTCCAATTCATTAAATAATTAAGATTAAACTATCAAATTTAACTTGAACTTAATAAATTATATATTTTATTATTAGGGTGGAAAATTAAAATCACATAAAATATTGTTTTTTTGTATATTGTATTTCAAGAAAAAAATAAACCGCTTCTTTGAGCAAATATCAGAAAATATTTACTATAAAGTTTAACATAAGTTTTGGACATCCTCGTCAAGACACCTGCAGTTATTGTATGGAATAAAAAATTAAAATTCAAACAGAGGGAAATATTGACAAAAAAAAGAGTTAATGTTAGAGTTAACCTTACATAAAAGAAAGGCTAAGCGTTTTTTTGAACTATTAAAAAAAGAAACTCCTGGGGAAATATCTTGCTCATTTGATATGATGCAAACCCAACCTTTACCAAAGTTGTCTGTGACTGATATATTTTACAGTCGCTAAGTCTGGCTTTATAATTTGACATTTGTTATATCTGATTCAAATCAAAATCCCGAAAATTGCATTTGGTATTCGTGGAATGAAACTGAAAGCGGGCGTGGGCCAAATGAAGTTTGTTCAGCACTGATTCATTTTTTGGAATCATTGGAAAATCTATTAAAAACAAGTGAATCATCACCTACTACATTGAATTTATTTTCAGATTCTTGCTCAGGATAAAATAAAAACCAGTTTACAGTGGTTACATTATTGTATTACATCAATCACAAAGCAAGTGTATTTACTCAAATCAATCATATATTTCCTGTAAGAGGACATAGTTATATACCACCCGACCGAGTCATTGGTCGAATAGAACAGGTTTTAAGAAAAAAGAAAACTATTCTGTCACCAAATCGGTATTTGAAATTTTTAAGAATTTTTGCATTGTTAATGCATATGGTAAAGATTTCAAAATATATGACATTAGAAGTGCAGTCAATACAGTTGACCAAAATAGATTTTAAATCTACTGAGCAAAAGATGTATTCTTATATAAAAAGCAAACGTTTAAGTATTAGGGTTTCCAAAACCTATGCTGCAGCTTATGACGAATTTGAAGTGAGAGACATTCTGATATAAGTAAATTATTTAATAATATTAAAATCTTACCAAAAACAAATTTTGTCAAACTCAAGAAACAAAATTATGTCAAAAAACTTCTAAAATTGTTCATAATACCAGAGGACGCTCAAGAATTTTATGAAGACATTTTTAAAAATAATGATGATCTTTCATATAATGATATTCATTATTATGATGACGATAATGAATAAGTTCATATATTTTTTAATTATTGTTCATGCTATTTTTTTATTTTTTTAATAATTAATTAAAATAAAATAAAATAGTTAATACACTTTTTAAATGTTTAGATTGTAAACTTAAATATGTTATGATAAAATAATACTAGAAAAACACTAGTTTATAAGAAATGTTAAGACTTATAAGAATATCAAAGACTGCAAACTAAAAATTGTAATAAATTGATTAAATAATTTAATCATAGTAAAATTTATCGATGTGTATTTGTTTTTATTTTATATTATATATTATAATAATTTATTATTTATTTTTATTTGTTTAATGTAAGTACTATGAAATTTTTTTTTAATAAATATAAAATAAGATTTTGTTGTTTACATTTTGTGATAAAATTATACTAGAAAAAGAATAGTTTATAAGAAGAGCAAAAAAGAATGCAAACTAAAAACTATGATAAATTAATTATAAATTAATGTATGTGCTATTTTTATTTTTATTTGTATGATTATGGACTTCATTTTTAATGAATATAAAATAAGGTTTTATTATTTAAAAAAATAATACTAAAAATTGTAGCAATTTAACAGTAAAAAAAAAGTATATAGTATTTATTTTTTCACGAAATAGTTGATTATGAAATATAAAATTCTAGTTCGTTTTGTTAAACAAATAATACAAAATATGTCTACCTACCTTTATTCGTTAAATTATGTCAAACTATACTATTTCCATTGAATACTAAGTGGTGGAAATAGTACATTTTGGCACGATTCACTTTAAAAAATGTTGTTTAAATTTACTAAAATTTAAATTTAAATATAAACAAATATCATAAGTAAGTTCAGTTTTTTTATGCATTTTTTGAATACTTTAGATTTTTATTATGACTTTCTGATAAGCCACTATAGAAAAACAATGTTTTTGGAAAATGCAAAAAATGGAAATAGTACGTTTTGCATTGTCGCTCCTCAAATGTTGGTGAAAATACTGTAGAAAAATAGTTTAAAGTATGCTCTGCAAGATGTATATAATTAAAAATCTATAAATGCATTGTGTATTTTTTATACTAAAACGGAACTTACTTTCCGAACAACCCTCGTATTAACGTTTGTTCGCGAGCACGTGTATTTTTTTCTGTCGTTCGTCGATGTTTTATGATTTTAAAGAACACGAACTGACCAGGAAATTATACATTGTCTACGGATCATGGTTCGCAGGTGCAAACCGTGTACACATGTGCATGATGCGCGTTATTAAATCAAATGATATATCGTACTTGTCTGGAAGTTTTTAGGACAGCGCGTGTACATTAACTATACGGTTTAATTATATGTTTAACTTAAGGGTTGGAGGAAAACACCCGTGTCATAAGGCAACGATTAAAACCCGTGGTGGTGATAAATTATTAAATTATTAAATTTTAAATATTAAATTTCATTATGTTAATCCATCATAATATAAAAAATCATACATAGGCATTTTAAGTTTGCATAGTGCGATAATAAATTATTGTTTGTGAAGCGACCATTTTAAAATTTCTCATTTACAGAGAAATAAATAAAGCGTAACATTTAGTAATTTTCAAATAAATCTTTAACTTCCGCGAAGAAATAAGAGAATATCTTTAAGCGTATTCGTGTAAATAAATGATTTATTCATGTTTTATTGTAATTACCAATCATCGTCTATATGCGCAGATATTTTAATATATTTATAAATTATACATATTACATTATATATTTTCAGATTTAGAAAAGGTTTTATTCTTAAAACTTTCGATTGGCTCATCTCCAAATTTGTTGTATATTTTTGTAGTAAAAAAAATAAAATTAAAAAAAAAAAATACTCATCGATGAATAAAAAAGCATTGAACATTTGAAAAATACTCAATCGTAAAACAACGACAGATCTCGTAAATAATGATTTGATTGCAGAGATTTGCATAAAACAAAAATATATCTGCATAGTGTTATAATATGAATCTTGAAACTTTGGTTTTCGTATGGTATACATATTGGTAGGGTAACCTTATCAATGGAATAATACGTTTAATAAAAGATAAAATAGTTATAAGCTCTTGGCACATTTAATATTATATTAATTACGAAATAAATAACTTAGTTTTTCTTTGTAAGTTTGAAAAAAAAAATAATATTTATAAATACATGTCAACACTATTAAGTGTAATTGATATTTTCCTTAAAAATATACATTTTAAAATGTTATTTTCCGGTTGAACACCATAGTTATACGATCGTTGTTTTCCACTACCGACAACGTTGTTTTAATTTTGCTTTTCCGTAAACTCAAAAAAATATCGTTTATTCGTCCAGGAAATCTGTGCGTATTATTCTGTTGAGTTTTGATTTTTCGGTTTATGTTTTATAGACATCAGTTCTCCGAGGACCGATTCCAAGATATTCTCGGGTCACCACGAAAAAATAAATATATTATTTTGATAAAATCAACCCTTACGTAAGTACACCGGGGACTAATTTCGTTAGCTTCGAACATTTTATACTATTTATTTTTATTTTTTTAAACATTTTTATATTCTCCCAGTGAGGCATTTTTTTTTTTTTTTTTACACGCAGACGCAACACATTCAAGTTTACATATAGCTAGACGGTATACATCAGTATTGCACGCGTGGGCCTCGTACCCGGGGGGTAATTTTATTATATCCATTACTATTATCCATTCCAGAACGATTCAGTCGTGTAAGCGGATTGTGTCCGCAGCGGTGGTGAACTGGTGTTTTTATTTTCTTCGCTTCTCTTTTCGTCACCGGTTATTTCATTACGAAAACGTCTGTTTGGTTTATGAACATCACATCCGTAACGATAATAATAATCATAATAATAATCGTAACAATAATAATAATAATAATGATATTAACGTTCATGATAATAAAGCGCGACGCAAGAAGAGACGTACGCGGCAAAAGTGATTTATTGCCATATCACAGCCGAAACGAAACGGAAAGGCATTTTATGTATACACACACACACACACACGCACGCAAGAACTTACACACATAAATATATAATAAATAAAATAGTGGTCTCAGAAAAACTGCAGGATCGCGTTGAACGGAATGGATGTCGTGTGACGGAATTGAATTTTCTAGTGACAAAAAACAAAAATAAATATGCCGTCACGCTATTATAATATACATAATATTATTATTATTATTATCCGCCTCTTTCCCTTTTCGGGACGATATGACACCATGGCGAACTTAATTAATAACAAAAAACGTTGAACTCGTATTTATTATCGTTCTAATCTGTCCTCCCGGGTACCACCAACACGACTTTCGGAGTCATACTTTATTTATTCACCATTACAGCCGCAAGAAAAATTAATTTTCGGTGCAATGGCCGGGTTATGTACGTTGAGGTCCACCCGAGATTTTCAATTTTGCATGTTTTTACGAACCTCTTGCTATCACCGCGATATGTATTTTCGGTGGACTGCGATTGCGCCCAGAAGCTTAAAATTTCCCCAAGAAAACGCGTACAACGTTTTTTGTCGAAACGATGTGATAATGATAATTGATCGTTTAATAATCATATAGTTTCAATAGTTCACATTGTTATTATTTAGTGGCTACGTGTATGGTATAATTGTTTTAAAAAATTGCAACGATCGTTTACTGTCGATCTGAAAAATAATAAAAAAATAAACCCTAATATTTCCCATCGTTATTAATACAATAGCGTCTGCATTCCGCCCGAACTGTAATTCACTTTTAATCATTAGATTTGCGAAGTTCGTCAATTATAAAAAAAAACTTATCCGTGTCCATTATATATGATTGCACACTAGCGCGGGTACTCACAAATTGACAGATATAAGTATTCCGTTCAATTATCCTTTCTTTTCGACTGCACACTTCTAATTAATTCAGTCATTAGGTCTTAAAATATTTTAATTTGTCGTAATGATTTAATGTTATCGCAAGAAATTAAATTCTAACTAATTGTGAAATCCTTGTTTTGCAAAAATGTTCTCTCTCTCTCTTTTTCTCTCTTTCTGTTTATATATATATATATAATTTGTTGTATTTTATAAAATAAAATAAACAGATTAAAATTAAGAAATTAATTTATATTATAAAAATGAAACAAATAATTCTTTGTTAAATCTTCATTCATATATTTGAATACTGGTAAGTGTTAAGATTCGCCTTTTTTTGTTTTTTAGAATTATTTAATATACAAACAGCGAATAGGAAATAATTTTTAATACCTATTTTTCACATCACTAATTGTGTTCACTCCTTTTAAAAGATAACGAACCATAAGTCTCAGACAAAATTTTCTGGCAGTTATAAAAGTTATAATATTTTGCCTATATTTCTATGTATACTCTTATAAAGTCTTATAAATATAGACATATTCGATTGAATCGGGGGAAATTCTATGTATTGGGTTTAAATGTAAAACTACGAATTATGCATTAAATATATGCGACTAGATAAAATAATTGATGATGTATTTTATACGTGAAATAATACATAGACGTGCGCTGATATTTGTGATAGAATAGGCCAAGTAAGTTTGGAATTAGTACAAAGGCATATTTCAATGAAGGGCAAATTAGTAACTCAAGAGTACATTTTTTTTATAATTATATATATTTATATACATTATTGTTTAGTTATAAAAATTACAACACAAAACATAATTCATAATTCCATTATTTTTTCTTTGGTAGTTACAATTTTAAATTGCTCCATTACCTCATCCACATTAATAATATTGTATGCTAATTCTTATTCTATAAAAATATCATCTAAACGTTTTTGTACTATTGTACATCGTATCTTTGTTTTAATTAAACTTAGATTCGAAAACTTCGTTCGAAAATACAACTAATTACAGGAATGACAATAAATGTTTATAATATTTTAAAAAATTTAAAATATATAGTTTTTCTTTCACAATCAGGTTTTGACAAATATTCAATTGATTTTTCAATATTTTGAATCATTTGATATATCAGCAGAATATTTTAACAGATTAATTATTATTTTTAATACATAAACGTCTACATCGAATGCGTATTTTAACAAATTAATAATGTATTTGCCAATTTGAAGATCATTAACATGGAAAAACTTTTTACTAGATTGATTGTTTCTTAATCAAACCATCATACTCAAAGCAACAATCATAGTGTTTAAAGTAGTATCAAAAACTTTCTTCATTTCAATTTCTTTGCTTTTAATATGTGCTTGAGCTAATTATTTTGGTAAGCATTTTTTTGTCTACAAAAAAAAGTTACTGAAAGATCAGTTTTATTACCATCACAACATTTGAAAGAATTTTTGTGAACATTCTCAACATTTAAGTTCTTATTTATCAGTAAATTGAATGAATTTACAAATATTCAACAAATTGGATTGCTGTCAACAAATTGATATCAGATGATTGTGAACATAAATTGGTTTTTAATATTAAACAAATTATTGGGTCTAGCATTTCCGAAGCAAATACAAACTCAAAACTTTTTATTTTATACTAAACCCTTTGCTCGTATGTCTGCTAAGTAGAACTAGTAAGTTCATCAAACGTAATTAAAAGAAAAAAGTAGTTCGCTATCACAGCACTTACTGTTCCTAAGCGACATACCAATGTAGTAGTTAAAAGTGATTTTAAAGTTTTATGCTTTAAAGCTGTAGGCTAAACTATTTTGAATAAAATCACAAAATCTTCATTTTTTATATTTATGACAGGAGGTTGCTCATCTTTCTTCTTATTGTCTTTCCTCTAAAATGTAATAAATATACTAATTATGAAACTAAATTATACTTCAAATATAAAATGATCTTAAGCTTATTGCAATTTATTAAAAAACACATATGAATAAACAATACTCGTACACTGAAACATAATTATTTTTTTGAATTTACTGTATATGTTTTTTGCAATTTATACAACTTCTTCATCCCTAAATTGTTTTTACATAAAAAGCGTAATAATTAATGACTAAAACTTATTAATAATCAATTAAAACTAACAACCATAAATTCATAATTTATTTAAGCTCAATTATATAGTTAAGTAGTAATCAATAACTTCAAATTTATAGTATCGATTATGGATACGAGTGCTGACTGTTAATAGTGCTAACGATTGAGAATAATCAGCAGCTACCTAGGACTTAAGGTATACAAAATGTTTAAAAAAATTCACAAATATATATGTCTATGGCAGTCACAGCCATAGAATCATAATACAATTTTCTAAGAGAAAAATACAGTGACCAACAGTTTTTTGAGAAAATCGTTACAATAACATATCAAAATTCTAATCTGATTATAACAATACAATAATTAATGGGACTTGTAGAAACATATTAATCAAAATAATATTTCAGTATATGTTTTCTTATATTATTTTCTCAGTGATAAAGTTTTGACTTAATATTTCTCGATATTCATTGAATATAAGTCCAGGAATTATAATAATACGAGATCAAAATAAAAATTAATAATAAAATATTTAATTTAATACAATAATAATTTAACATTATGTAATTTTCAACTGCCTAAAATATAGAGATATCAAGGACAGTCTAGAAATATCCGACAACCTCCAGCAAGCACTAAGTCCAGACCCAGAAAATGTTTACAAAATTTTTAAATTTTTAAAATTTACAAAAATGTACAATTTAATTTAATATAACTCTTTATGTATTCAGTTGTACCTCCCTTCAATATGTAAATATAACTTTAGATTAAAAAGCCAATAACCATTGTAGTTGTGGCTTCATCAATAAAAAAAAAAAAAAAAAATTAACAGTAAAACAAATACCTAAATTAGAAAATAATTAAATATTTGATTAACTAATCTGAATATATTTGAAAAAACCAGTTTAAACATTCAATTATCAATACATTTTACAGAAAATCAATTTTATTAATGTTCAAATTATTAAACTTCTTAGAGACAATATTTAGGTAATTTTTATTTATTCCATTTATTAAACAAAATAATACCATGCTTGTCAGAATTTAAATTTAAAAAATTACTAGCACTGCATCAATTTACTCGTTTAGAAGTTAACTTATCATAAAGAAGATTAAGTAAAAACATCTTAAAACTTATTAAGTGTGTAAATAATCCTTCTGCTATCTGCATAATAGTCTAAACTTTTCTTATGCAGTAAAGTTTTTTTTTGATTCTTTTCAAAGCCATAAATCATCATATTTAAATTTCCGTCCAGTTAAAACGTTATGGAATAATTTGTCACCGGCTTCATCGGATTGCCCTAAGTACTTCATATTTTCACCTCGAAAAACCAATTTAATGGAGTGACTCGTGCGAATGAAGCGATTTAAAAACGACCGACGTGACGGTTGATAAAAGTCAAGTAAATACAGCACGTCATTTAGAATATGCGAGATTATGTCGAGCTATTATTTATATCGTTCTTGAAATTTTAATTATTATGGAACATGTTGTAGTAACAACGTCTGTGTCTACAATATCTATTGGAATAATAGTAAAAAACAATGAAATCGGGTTGTCCAAATTGTTGGTTTATTATTATTCTCTCAAATTTAATAAATAAATTATGATACAGAATATATTTAAATTAATATAATGTAAAAATACGCGCACACCACATGTGCTCAAAGTATATATAATATATATATTATCTAAACATATTTTGAACATGGTATAAATAGCCTTATTATTATTGTACTATATATAGTGTTAAAACAAATTTTGTTTAGAATTCTCGATCTCCTATTAAGAACAAGAAGAATGAAACATTGCATATAATGATTAATAATTATTATAACTTAAATCCTACACAAGGTTGTATTTTTACTTTTTGAAAAAACATTTTTCTAATATTTGTATCAGTAAGACTAATGTAAATAAATCGAATAAAAAGGGAAATGTATCCCAAGTACTCACTTTAAGGTTAAGGAGTATACTAATATCACATCAACTAATATCAATAATGATAATAATAATATACCATCATAATTTAAGCTACGGCAATGTACAGTTTAAAAGAGTGATATTTATAGAAGTTCTGTTATAGTTCTGTACTTTTTTCTTTTTTTTTTAAAAAAAAATATCTCTATTAGACGTATTATGATTGTTATCATTAGATTATCATTCGAAAAATAAAGAAATTCAATTCATTTTGTTTTTATGTTACGTTCACTAACAGTAATTTTTCGTCGACATCTATCAAAATCTCGAGACTTAATGTGCCCGCGTAATATTGGCCTGGAACCAAACAGTACCGCACAGCATGTTTGCCTACGTTTCTCCTCTAAAAATATATTTTATTGCGATTTGCATACATAAAACACGATTTGTTTCGTACATGAATATGCGGAAATAAATGTTTTTTGTGTGTACACAATATGCGCATGTAGATGTATGGCGTAGTACGTATGTATAGGAATACTGCATGTACGTAAAAGCAGAATTAATATTTACGACCTTAATTACAACGAGCAGAGGGTGGTCTTATATCTTTGCATATTATGCTGTCTCGATCCGTTTTCGAATTAATTTCCTCGTGCGAATCCTCGTATACACCATACGTTTATGTTTATATACAGATTCATTTGAGTAGTTATGCTTAACTTAGAATTCCAATGGTCTTGTTATGCCGAATGTGTCCAGAACATTAGATACACATTCTTACTAGTCGTTCAAAAGTGTCACTATTCAATTATAGAGGATAGAGGTCAGTTACGGGTACTCCAGTCGAATTTATATTTATAAGCGATAAACTGTTAATTATATTACAGTATTTGATTAACCATCGAGCATCATAAAAATTTTACTTTGTGTTTATCAAGTACAAATTCGATACAAATTTTTGACCGTTACGGATTGGTTTTGTGTTTGTTAAATGTTGTCCCCGAACGCAATATTGTTACGCTCATTTTCAGCGCACTGTGGTTTAGTGGATTTTCTGATTTGAATTAGTGCCTACATAAATGCATGCGCATCAGAACGTTCGAAATAGACAGCACACAATGAATATTTCGATACCAGGGGTTCAGGAACAAAAAAATGACGTTCTATCGTTTGGTACGATTTTATGCGGATACTCGGTGTACAGAATGAATTAAATTTAATCTGTACGTCAGATCGCACTATCTACCATTAATTACTACAAAATTTCAGATATTTACGGTTTTGACCGATTATAATCGATAATTATTGTATCAACGATCTGATGCGATTTCGGTACACTGTATAGTAGTATGCAATCATAACGGATATTTGGAAAATATAAAAACGAGCGAACTCTCGGGAATTGAAATCTTTGCAAAACGTTTTTTAGATAGATAACAATAACAAAGTTATATAGATTGTTTGTATACAGTATATATAAAACGCACAGCATCGTGAGTCAAATGTATAGAAACGATTTTATCCAAATAACTATTATTTCGCGATACGGTCAGTTACAGAGTGGCCATTGTGAATATGTTTGTTAAATATAGTTATACTGTTGTATGTGTTTGTGTGAGAGAGAGAGAGAATTTTCAATGGATAGTGTTGAAAGTGAGAAAAAGTGCAATGTAAACAATAAACGTCGCAAGAATAAGTATACGCCACCATCTCTGAAAAGCCAAGAGAAATAATATGGAGCGTACGTGTTTCTAGACAGAAACAATAATATGTTAGGAAAAAAAAACACATTTTAGATGTTAGTAAATTATTATTTTAAGACGTTATTATTGCAAGTGCCTTATAGTTAAACTGCTATATCATCGAATCATATAATGTATTAAAATGATATTTTGCGTTTTAGTTTAAATTGTAGACAAGATGCCGTCGTTTAATTCAACAAACGTTGAAACTTCGATATATTGTTGGTGAAGTAAATTATATTCTACTAGTTTCAAACATATTTATATAAATCTATGATATACGTAACACACCCATGGTTCTAAGTCTGTCACGTCTGTCTTAACGTAGACAAAACATATCCGATGTATACGAATTACAGATATGTATACGATGTTTAAAAGATCACATTTTATGTATTATTACATTTTATTGATATGATTGCCGACTTCAGCGTGCTGTTATTATGACAAAATTACATCGCTTCTTGAATTGTTTATTAATACACAGGATAAGAGTGATGATGATTGGGGAGGTGGTGGTGACACGTTGTCTTTTTTTGGTGCATTATAATGCAAAATATTTTAATTATTATTATTATTATTATTATGTAAACGCGGGTCAATAGCTGTCAGGTATACCCACGGAAAATTAATTACCGAAATTTGTCAATGATGACAAAATCCTGTAGCAGTATATGTGTGTAACCAACGAGGTTGTCCACAAATGTCAATAATTGCTGTTTTAATTTTTCTACCTGTTTAAAGTGAAATTCCAATAAATTCGGTACGCGAAAACGATCAATTATACATATTATAAAGAAGATCGGGAGCACAGTGTTCGGTTATAATTTTATTTTGACTGAAACTGCTTGGCACTCATAAAAAAATTACAAATTAAAATAAAATTGTCATGTTCACCGTGTTAAGAATCTAATAATTATGGCAATTATTTTTCAATATAATATCGTTGTGTATCTATTAATACCAGATCCAACTTAAAAAAACTCAAATATTTTAAAGAAAATCATGAAAATCATTCAGTTGAACGAAATAACATTTATGTATATTTATTTTTTTTTAATTTTAACGAATTTCTAATAATATTAGACAGATATTACGTTAACAAATAAGGCATGTTATTTGTTCAATAAGGTTCTAGGCCAAATAAATAAAAATTAATTGACTATAAATAATATCAAAAATAATTCTCGGGTCAAATGTTTTCGAAGTCAAACTTGACCGAATATATCAATACTTAAGTGATTTTGGTCATAATTGTTGACATGATAATATTATATATACGGGGCTTATGGATACGTGTTATTGCAAAAACAAAATATGTATTATTTGTTATTTTTCCAACATATTTCTGAAATGACTGATAAATAAAATATACCTTTGCTTATACCCTATATGATCAATGTGCTATTAAATCGTTCAAATAGCATAAGGTTCATAACTTAAAACCTAATGTAGTTAATAAATATGAGAGCATTCTATTTATTCCGATCGATGTAAATATAAATTAAAAAAAAAATACAGAGGTGTCAGTTTATTAATGCATTTTATAGGTTTATTGTTCGTTGGAAGACGCGAATGCAGTTTTAAAAATTGATCGATTGGTCAGTAACTTCATCAACAACACCATGCACGCAGCTTTTGTAGTTTTGAAAATGTAAACTATTGTAAAACGCTTTGCTTCCAATGGAAAAATGATGATTCATCGAATTATTTTTATGTCCATTGTATGAAGTTTAAATAATAACTGATTTTAGTTAGTAAATATATAAAGGACTATAGGAAAAAACCATAATAGTCCAAAAGAGAAAAAAATCTGAAAATTATATCATCTTGTCATTTGTTTCAAAAAGTTAATTAATTTTTTTTTTCATTTTTTCAATAATTAGTTGTATTACTACAATGAATTTCTTTGTACTATTTTATACTTTATCGCTAAGTTTATTGACTTCTGAACCTTTAAAATTGCAATACTAAATAATTTAGGAATATTGATTAATCGTTTTTTCCTGTGGTCCTTCATATTCAAACGATTCTACATGAAATATATTAATTTAATTTTATTGTACAACAGTGAAAATTGTCCAGAGTGTAACAAAAATATTCTATTTTAAACAATCTTCTGCAGCCACATAAAAATATAATTAAATACATAATATAAAAGGCATTATTGTATAACTTTTTCTAAGCTAGTATACACAATTTTCATCTCATTTCGGTTACGTTTTAACTTGTAGACATCTATATAAATTACCAAGTGTGGTTATAATATTCAAAACGTTTACCACCTCTATGCTCACCATAATTGACTAGAAATTACTTCTAACTAAAACGGTAAGCAAATTTCTGCCATACGATGTATCTAATTATGTAAAAAATTAAAGCCAATATTATCGATATAGTTATCGACCAATATTACTCATCGATGGCGTGGCCGAGTTCAAAAACATAACTTATCCCGTTTTCAACTATCGAACTCAGTTATTGTTCTTGGATGGTATCTATTATCTATTACACTTTATTTTACTGCAGTGACAACAGTTAATAGGACTACCACGCAAGGCTGGGTGAGTTAAAATAAATATTTTTTTACTCTTTAAGATGTGAATACAAATTGTAAAATATAAGTCAAGTCGTAGGTTAAGTGTTAGTTTTGATTTGTTTAAAGTTAAAAAAGCTTAATTAGTTAAACAAAAGTAAGTAACAACCACGCATTAAGCTAAAACCTGCAATTACTATTTTATGGAGTTATAAAAAAACAAACTTATATCACAAAGATGTAATTTTTTTTTTAATCGACACGCCGATTATTGTTCGTCGATAAACTATCATGTTCCACAGGAAAACGATAGTACTATACGATTTCATAATATGCGTGGTATAATATTCCATGCAAGCCCTCATCACTACTCGTCCGTCGAACAGTCGGGTCAACGTGTAAAAATAGTAAAGGAGTCCTAAATTCTTGGTAAGTTTCAGCGGTATATAGTAGCAATAAGCGGTTAGGTTAGGTTAGGAATACAGTTGACAACCGCAATAGCGGTACGTGTTATGCGTGTACAACCAAGGAAAAATGATCGACCTGCGACCGTACGTATGTAAAATATGTGTTCAAGATTTGTGTATAATTTATATATATATATATAGCGATAAAACTTATGCAATTGTACATGGCCGTTCGATGCGCCAAACGCGTATGGACACGTGGTCAACGACTGTACGCGGCAGTGATAATAGAAAATAAGTAATAACTATCATAATAATCATAATAATATTATTAACAGCAAAAAAAAAAAATTAAAAAAAAAAATATATAACAATAAACGGTAATAGTAACAATAACAATAAAATAGTGATTACAATACCTAATAATTATAATATTATTTGTTATGATTATTTAATAGTATTAATAGTATTGGTGATGATAATAACGCTAATGATAATGATGATGATTATGATGATAATAATAATAATTATGGTAGTAATGACGAAGGGACGGGTTTGCAGGACGGGAACGGAGGGACTAGGAGGCGTTGGGATTTCGCGCAGCACTCACTTGTTGTAGAGCACAATGTCCGGCCGCCAAATGTGGTCGGAAGGCACGTGGAGCATTTGCACGCCACCGTACTCTTTTGGGTCCCATTGAAGCTTATAATCTTTCCAAGCCTACAACAACAACAAAAATACGACAAACTCGTTATTTATCATAATATCTAATGATGATAATAATAATACATAATTACACGTTGAATAGCAGTGCACAGTGTCATGTATACAGTGTTGCACGAGTTATTCCTAAAGTATATATTGTCGAGTCGGTTATTGCACATCATTGTGCTTGTACACAGAGCTTGGAATTATTTTCGCCGATCTCGAACCACAGCGAAACGTCTACGATAAGATGGGGGTCAGCTTGAGTGTTATTTTCAACGATCCTGTCGAGAAACACATCTGACCGCCGGTTTGTTCGACTATTTCAATCGGACCTTATAATGCTACCGAGTATTGTAATTTAACTTTTTTTTTTTTTATCACAGCCTAGTCATAAAACTCCTTTGGTTATGCGATATGCCACTGTTGACCTACAAACGACCCCGACGGAACGATTGTCCCGGGTGAGAACTCCCCATTTTCTTCTCCGTCATCAGCTGATGCAAGTGCTCGGCCCCGAAGACGATTTATGTATTTATTTATTTTTTTTTCTTATTACCTTAACGACGAAACCTCTGACTATAACGTCTGTTACGGTATGGCTACAACATGCACGTGGTCGATCGCAATTTACAGTCGGGATATTTTTAATCTACCAGAAAATCTATAAAATATAATTAAATATTTGCCATTTGGTTCTCGTCGTTCAAATAAATACGGCTGTTTTAATATTTACTTTATCAACCGGATATTAAAAATAATAACAATAAAAACTAAGCAATCTATGCGGAGTATACGAGACATTTTCAAATAAATTTTACTGTTAGGAAAATCATTGTTTTCTATTTCTTTTTTTTTTTTAATGAATAAAACAACTTCAAAGTGTGCAATTAACATATTACACATTAGTATAATATTCACATCATATATGTTTATTATACACATTATACATTACAGTATATATTATTATTCATTTTATGTATCGTCCTAATTCCCTGGAAGGATTTGAGATCATGTTCGGCAAAGACTACGCATTTCCTGAATTCGCTTACGACACGACGATGCACGACGGTATAATCGGGATAGTCGAATTGCACTTATTACCTATAAATAAATGGTCAAATTGCACTTGGATTGAAAAAAGATAATGGTTGAACTGCACTACAGTAAAAATCAGGAAGTGGTCGAATTGCATTTGTTCAAAAAAAGTTATATTGGAAAACCCTCTAAAAATATTACGAATCTTTCTGTTGAAGAACGTTACAGCGTACTTATTTAATAGCATTATATATTAGCTCGTGCCATTTAGATAACACAGATAATATTATATAATAACAACATACATATTTAGAAGCGTATTACCAGGGTAGAATTGTTGAATACAGTTAGTCATTATTAAATAAAATGATCGAAATGACAAAAAAAAATTATAATAATGACAATAATTAAATTTGACGATTATAAAAAAAAAAAAATGTATACCTAATAATAATAATATGTATAATATAATATAATGAATAATCTAACAATTATAATGTACATATATATAATTAATATATAATAATGTGATGTATAAACAATAATTTTTAATCACGCTAATGATAACTAAATGGTAATAAATGTAACTAAATAAAATAAATCTAACCCATTCAAATACATGATAATTTTATTGAAATACTTTTTTAAGCCCCAGTGCTGTTCGATTACTACCTACTTTAAACCCAAGTGAAATTCGACTAAAATAAGAGCAATTCGACCATACCCGGTATAATTACGTGTTAAAATTATACATGAACACGTTATCATTATATTTGTTATAAAGCGTTTGTCTCGATAGAATCTGACACTCGTTTAATCGTAGAACATTATCACCGTTTAATTTGACAATTGAAACGAAATTAATTACAATTCAAGTATGAAAAAGAGGGGAAGTAACTGCGAGTACTGAAACGTCACAAAGTCATAACTCCGATAACGCGTGAGTATCAAGATTGTTTTCTGAATGCACGAAAATATACTATTACACCGTGACATGGTACTCACAGAATTAGTTAATTTTAAAAGTTTCAAAAACACTTTCGTTGTAATATTACACCGTGTTACAAGACTATTTTATAAGAAAATTACAAACAAACATTATCAACTTTATAATCATAACGTCTTTCGATGATTCCAATGTTATTTGTTTGTAGTGTAATATGCTTATGGAACACTGAATACGGAACTATTATGTTCACAATTAATTAGTTCAAATAGTATTCAGAGCTTTAATGAAAAAAAAAACTTGCAGCTGATAATTATTCAAAATTAAATAAAATTGTCATTTAATGTACGAATAACATGTCATAGGGACATTTTTGTTAAAATTTGATACAATCGTGTGATTGAAACAAAATGTCATCGGCCGTATATTAAAACAGCACATTGGTTATTTGAAACTATTAGGGCCAAGTTTGACAACGAATTATCGTTATTCAGCGATAACTAATGTATTTCAATTACAATGTACATCACTTTATATCATTGCGATTGTCATTGAATACCACAGTTTGTTTTTACTGTTCTTTATAGTAAGTTCAGTAGCCACTATGCTCTTTACACTTATAATTTTAGATCGAATTCGGCGTGCATACGTAAAAGTGGGTTTCTCTTTTCCAAAAATGTCTAAACGTCGATATTTAAGTTTAGAACAGAAGTGCGAGTTGTTAAGAGCCATACATTGTGGTTCCTATAAAAAGTTTACGTGTTGTAGCAGCCTGATTAAATTATTATACATTTTTTTCATAATAAATAAAACCAATCGTTTATTAGAAGCAATCGGTTAATTGATACATTTTACCTTGGTCAATTGTGTTCCCAACAAGCGATTTCTACTGTATTTCTAATAGAAAATTTTCATTGATCGTTTTTCTATGCGAGCTATTTGACGATTGTAGTCCACTCTGCATATATAAATAGATATGTACAAATGGGAAATTGTATTTTGTTGGTCATAGATAATTTTTATCACTGCATGTCTAATCGTCATATGATTTTAATGTATAGTATTTATCACGGAAAATGGTTTACGCTTAGTTAAAATTCTCTAGTCTGTTGCAGTTATTATTGAAATTGTCCATGTTATTCATCGTATGCATTCGAAATTAATAGAATCAATGAGGCTACTACTACTATCAGTTCTACTATGATATCATTATTGAATGTTTTTTCTAGCTTAAAATAAAAACAAAAATGTATTCTATTCATTTATATCCTGAAAAAAAAATTATAAGGTAACCCGAACAATCAGTACTATGTTGCACGGCCGTTGAATGGTTCACTCGATCTACTTCAAATCTAAGACGGTCAACAGATGTACAAAAAATTGATAGTATACATATTATTATTTTAGTAAGAAATTAACCTATGTCAAGCATGCAACACCGTGTACGTAGTAAATAAACGAGTCATTTTTGTACTGGCAGCAAAAACGTGTACCTTGTTGGGTAATTTGGTGAATTCGGCCATATATGGATAAAATAAATTTGATCGCCAATTTAATGAGACACTTCGTTATTATTCGTTATTGTAAACTTTTTCATATATTATAGAAGGCAGTACGCTGGAAACCTCGAAAACATAACGGAGAAATTCGAATAATGTGACTTTTCAGAATTACTAAATTTATTATCAATTATTTGAGGAAATTAATTGTATCGGATATGAATAATGAAAAGATTAAAAATTAGTTTTTCTTTATTATTTTATTCGATTTTTCAAAGCGAATTTGATTATTCAGATAAGGAATATCGACATAAATAATTACCTAATGAAGTGGTTCACTATAATGAAAGGCATACAAGATGATGCATGTAAAATCAACTACTCATAATATTTATTATGACCAATTGAAAAATGAACGAGAAGAATTTTTCTATTTCAAAGAAAAAATATATACATTGAATTCGTAGTCGTATACAAATAGGAGTATATTATACTGGAAGGATTTTGATTGAACCATAAATAATATACAATAATAATTATAACTAGAATTTACGTGATTATTTCTCCGACGATTCACTAAAATTTTGTTTTAATAATACATTTTTACAGTAACATTATCATAATTTAAACATCAGTAATTTATTTATTGCTCGTAAATCTGAATGAAAGAAATTATACAAATCTATTTTCAGAGATTAATTTCGTATTTATGTAGTTAATTCAATAGCCCGGAACGATTAAGCTGTAAATGTTATACTATATTTCGTGCAAAATATATAGAGTAGGTACCGTAGGAAGAGGACTATAAATTGACCGATTTGGCTGAATACCATTATTATTTCTTGATCAAGTATAATATTTAAATGTATACTTACTGAATATGTAACGTATATTAAATTATTATCAATACTGTAAAATTTGTTATAAAAACTAGTGTATTAAAACCATAAAAGCTGCACGTGATAATTACAATTATATTTTAGAGAGCGTTATGGACCACATACGTAAAGATATTATAGATTCAATTATTTTTAAGCATTTGTAACAATTTATTTTTTTTTTATAAAAAATATTCAACTTTTCAGGAATCAGATACCTACTGGTTTTTTATGACTAATTTGTTCAGAAATCAGATCTATCAATTTGATGATCTTATAGTTTTGACTGATCAATATTTTGACATTTTGATACACGTTGAGATTTGATATTTTAAAACAGTAAACATAAAGATTTTCTAACCATATCAATTTGATTATCAGCCATACGAAGGAAATTATAAAAGCTGATTAGAGTTAGATTTCAAATAACTGTATGAAACTCAAGTAAAACTGATTTTACAAAAAAAAAAAAGAACGTAAAGGATAAAAACAATCTGGGATTATGAAATTTGGAACAAGATAAAGGAAAAGGTATTTTTTATTTATAAAATCCTAAGTTACAAATTGTGTTTCTTTAAAGTAAGTGAATACGGAGCAAAAACTTTAGAGTTTACCGAGAGAAGTGCGCGGATTTTCACTCGAGAATTTATGAAATTTACAAAGAAAAAAACATACATGACATTCGTATAATTATTTCCGGAAAACCACTGTAAAAAAGTCTTTTGGAAAACACTCGTGAGTTTGTGAAGTATGATGACTGAGTGTTTCTTACGAGTCGTTTTGCCTTAAACTTCTTCGTTGGTTAAACAACGATCGTTCCGAATGATATCGGGTTAGGTACATATGTGAAATATGACATGATATGTTATTTGTTATTACGATTCTATGTGCGCAGTAATCATTGGCGATGCGAGAGCAACGGAGGGTCGAAATTCACAGTCCATCAATGTTACACAGAGTCGATAAAAATGATTACTTGTTTTACAGTGTTCCACGGATCGGTCGAAGTAGGTAAGTTTAACGATATTTGTACGTTTTGTTTTTCATTTTATGAGAACATAATGATTGATTATTAATAATAACTTATTATTTTACGCTAATAAACCAGTTGGTGAGTTTTCTCAAGCACCTATTATTTGCGATGTCATGAGGATTATATTTTAAGTATTTTTAAATTCGATTCGGATTACTTACTGAACACCGTAAGATCCATGGAACATTTATGAGGATGGAGAGGGAATGAAAGGGAAAAATGATCAAAAATAACACATTTTTCGGGGTGGCAAAAAATTATAGCAAATAAAAGATTTTTTAAATGTTTATAACTTTTTCGGTATTGTTATGTATTTGAAATACAAACCTACAAAATTTGTATTTAAAAAAAAAATAGTTTTACTTTTAAATTAACACTAGATCTTAAATATTTAACATTCATCACCGGCGTAGAGCTGTGCAAAAAGGATAAACTACTTCAGAAACTATAACCGAAAGATTTTAAAATATCATTCCCAAATGAATACATTTACCTTAGGGCATATTTAAAAAGTTTACAAAAGAAGAGAAAAATTGTACCTTAAAGTATTAAATGTGCGTTGGCATTTATAAAACAGAAAAGTTTAGTTAAAATATATCTTAACATTAATACTGCTCTGAGAATGCTTCTATGAACCCCATCAAGTAATTGTTCCATGAAAATATCGTTTTCTACACTAAAACGCGTCAAAACTTATTTAAAATCATTAATGGGTGAAAATTGTCTTCATTTATTGGTACTCCTCCACTTTAAAGCTGATTTAACAAAAATCATTAGTTTCAATGACATCATTGAATATTTTGCTTCTCAACAATTAGGAAAAAAATTACAAGCCAACAATTATTTTATTATATATAATTAAGAGTTAGTAAATGTATTTAATCCAATAAAAATTATTCATTGTTGATTTAGTTACATAAATCATTGTGTATATAATAAGTATAAAATAATGTTTAAAGCGTTTATTCAAATTTTCTTAAAAAAGTACAAGTAACTACTTGGAACTAATAATTATCTAAATTTAATTTGGATTGGTTGGATCAGTTTTCAATATTATTATTCTGAATATATTTTTTAATAAGAAGGAAGTATCTATTCAATTTGAAAAAAACTTTGAAAAATGTATGTTTATAGAGTTATATAAATTGATATTAAGAATATTACTTTATAAGTACCTAAAAAAATATTGTAAAACATCTGATTTATTCATAAAATGTAATAAATTTCAATTTTATTATTGAGGAAGGGATAGAAAAAATATTTCGTCCTGGGTACGCGTATTCGTTAAATAGACCACAGCGTAAGATTACATTTATTGAAACCATATGTGGCAAAGTGCTATAAACATAATAAAGTACATTAATCGATCTTCTACAATTTTAACTAGCAAGTATAATTCTTCCTACTATACTAAATATTTTAGTACATTTTTAACATGTTTGGACATTAATATTATATATATAAACGATAACGACCGAACGATATTCGTTAAATTCATCTAAGGTATATTTTATGGGTTCAGTAAACGAGTCTGGTATATTCATAAAATAATTCTTTGATCATGTTTATTATTTTCATTACGTTTTATTCGATCTGTGAATACTTTCATACAAACAATCGGTATTTAAGTTAAATACGATATTCAAGAAACATAATATGTACATGCGGTTTGGTCAAATACTTTATGCATTTATAATAGTTATCATAAGTATTCCGCAAAAAATTATGCAAATACTATCCATTTTTCCTATTTTAAAACTCGTTAATTTTCATTGGAGTTCCATAACTGAACGGGTTGTAAGAAAAATGTGATTAGCGTATCAGAAAAAAACATTTCATTTCGAATGAATGCAACTTCTAATATAATATATTATATATTGTTTATCTATAATAATTTAACTATAATACTAATTATTTATTTGTAAATGTTATATCATTTAATCGCTTGAAAATCACGGGATTTTGCACGCTAAAGTTTAATGCCCTGGTTCTCAATTTTCCTAGTGCGAAAGAAACACCGTCGTTCATTTTCAGACTAATCCGAAATCATTTACGGAGACAAGTGATTCATAGTGCACTTTGTTCAAAAGAGTTATAACAAACACCTGATGAACATAAACGAAAGACCGCAGTCCGTTGAAGTCGACAAACAAAACAATTATTTTCATCCGCGCCCGTGCGCACACGATAAACGATTACACGATAACGATTCTAGGAAATTCTTTACCGATATCAACATCGCAACGGCTCAATAAACTCCATTTATTTTACAAGCCGTTGGAAAATCTTTTACAAAACTTGCTTTACCAAACGTCGGGGTTTCGCACACCCTAAATAAGTCACTACACATCGCGTGCTTACGTATGAGTTCGCCGTTTGTATAAATGCGTACGCGTATGAGTGTGTGTGGTAATACACATTGCACGGTCCGTCATTTTAACAACCGGATTGGACTAATAATGTTAACAAGAGAATAAAATCAGACCGAATTGCTAAATATTTTTAAACCATATTGTACTGAAAATTTAAAATAATTTGTTGGAATGGACTGAAACCGGTACTAAAAAATTTTGGATCGTACTTGATTGTGGATCGGACCGAAAATATAATATAATTCAATAGAGATGACAACGATTCAAACTCTGGAAGTTTTAAATTTTACAATGTAATTAGTAATTGGTAGCAATTGCATATTCAGTTTTGTTTCATTGTTTGTATCCGTTTTGTAATTAAATATGCATAGATACGTTGGAACGTCACAGTTAATTTTCCAAAGCGAAAAAAAAATAATATTTACGACAAAAATAAACAAATAAATTAACTATTTATTATTTATTAATAATTATATTAATGCTAATATACACATTTTCAGCATTATAGTCTAAATAAAAAAGAGATTCTATAAGGTACTTGAAATGAAAACTTATTTTATTATTTCTAAAACGTGTTAAATAAAACATTATATTAATTTTGTATTATATTTAGTTATTATTTTCTTCATAAATTAGTTCTGTCTTAATAAAACTTTCAAATTTTCATTAAAAAAAAACATTTTTGAAATTTGTTTAAATTTATTTTTATGTCCTTAAAGACACATTCTGTGTGTATGTATATGCTATTTCTAGTAAAACTTCACATATTATGACCACATTAAATTGTGACCAATAGTTATATCTGGTAAGCGATAAGGTAAGAGACAGACATAATGATCAGACAGGATGAATAGGGAGAGATACGTCTGGGGTGGAAGGTGGTGGTGAAGAGAACGCGGTGCACAGTACGCCACCCATCATTTCTATGTAAGAGTGTGTGAATATGTGTGATTTTCGGGTCACTATGTTTCAAACTGCTAATTATCTTCCTCAAATATTGGCCAATATTCGCAATAAAACGCTCTTCGACTTAACACTTCCGACAATCTCGAAAAAAAATAAAAAAATATTTCAAAGGACGAGAATCGTAATAGGATACGGTGTAATATATCAAAGCGGTCGATCGTGTACAGAGTATACTGTGCGTGAAGCACGGTGTGTCAAACACTCAGTTTATTGAATGTTAATAACACCCTTTTTAAAGTTTAACATTATGTTTTAAAATGTTCAGCTATGGTACAAAATTTAAAAAAAAAATTATTAATAAAAAATTATATTGTGACATGGAAATGTGTTATTGGGTTTTTAGTCTTAAATTACATTACAGTAAATCAAAAGGTTGACTAAATGTAATATATTTCCAATAAAAAACAAAAAAACTAATATAGAGATAATAATTATTATTGGGAGCATGTCGATTCTTTTGAAAATTTCGAAAACCAACTTTGGACACTATAGGTGCCGCAAGTTCCTACATTAATAGTAGGCTGGCTTGTTCACCTGAATAAATATTATTTTAATACGAGAAATAAATAAATTTATAAATGTATAAATATAATATAATAATATATTGGTATTAAGTTGCCTGATTGGTACAATATAATAATTGGATACAATGTTAATAATAAATAAATAAAAACAATGATATAACAATAACAACTGTATTAGCTCTAAACAGCACAACTTAAAATACAATTATAAAAATAATGAACTGCCTGTGACAGCAAAGCCCACCGGCCTTTAAAACATTGATTCCCGACATTTTCTAATTTAGGCCCCTTCGACTAAGACTTTCAAAAATCTCGCACCCCTCTCCTATAAATTAAAAAAATCAATCACCTCTTTTGGTGTTTTTTTAAATATAAACTAAACAATAAAATTGTACTTTGTAACAACTGCTTGTGCCTTCCCAGCAATGTGTACACGCCCCTAAGGGGGCGTGTCTCCCAATTTGGGAGTCAGTGCTTTAAACAATGATAACAGATGTGGTCGACCTTTACTCACATGTGACTGTGTTTGATAGCGGATTTCATCCCACGCGATTGCACCGGGAATGTGAGTAATATAAAAAGCTAATAAAAAATAAATTACAGCCCCTGCGCGCATGCGACTACTGAATCACAGTCATGAAAGAATATACAGGTCTACACAGCACAGGACACTGATAAATTAATGAAAACCACGTTATTCTCAATGGCTGTTGGCAAGTGACCGCCCTGGAACACGGTAGTTATAAATGCAAGGCAAAGAACTTGCGCAGAACGACATTTACCAAACAGCTTACAAAAATGCCACGAACACAGAAAAAGTGGTTTTGACGGTAATAGCTGTAACGAATAAAATGTGAACGTGTGCACATGAAGACAGACAGGGCAGGACGAACGAGATGGTGTCGATGAAATTCACCGGGAAGCCTATGGTCGCCGGACACCAAAATGACGATAAAAAGTCTCAGTGTCACTACAATAAAATGAAAACAACCGAACTTTTATGACACTGAGACCATGACTCGAAAGAATACACAAAACATAACCGGACAAACATGAAATCGTGAAATAACCAACACATTTTCATGCGACTCATAACGACGGAATCACTAGCCGACCGCACACGGAGGCATACCACCACAAACGATCCGTTATGCGGCACGAAAATGGTTACACAAACCGAAACAATGACACTTAACGAACAGAAAGAACGTTCGTGGTGTGAACTAACAAATCCAAAACAACAATAGTTTATCGACCCTTCAATTGACCGATTGACCACGAGATTTAATTGTAGTTACTGGTGTCCATGCCCGCCACATAATCAACAAAAAGAGAACGACTTGGAAACAAGTCTGTTCGAATCTTAACCCATCGTCGTCTTTGCAATATTTTTGGCAAACCGCTAAATGTTGTCGAAATTACATCCAACCACCCACCCGTCCACTTAACGATGATTGGTTTGACGAATTCAGCGCAATAGTTTTCCCTAGCTATGTACCATCAACAACATAATCTTCTCCCAATCTTATATTAAAAATTATAAAAAAAACCTTACTTCCTTCATATGACTTTAAATTATCCCTTAATAATTGACTACTCTGTATATTTTCTCATGCCACAATTATTTGTGATATCAATCAATCAAAATTTAAAACCGAATATGATAAGTAACATATTGTTTTATTATATTTTAATTATTAACTATACAATTAATTAAATTAATAAAGATTACATTTAAAATTATATTTTTGCAAATTTATCTATTTAAATTAATTAACAAGCTCAAAAATTTAATCGATATCACAACTTTATAATAGTATATCTTGTGTTACCTATGTAACGCCGTTTCCCGATTATATCGCTCAACAATTAGTCGTTTCAAAATTGATCATATTTTAATTTTTTTTGTCATTTTTGTGCCACTGAATTTTTTTAATTTTCTATAAAACAAATATCCAATTATATGCCGCGGAAACTGTGGAAGGTTACACGTTGTTTAACGAATAATTGCCAAAGACTTTTTTTTATATTCAAACGAGATTCAACTCGGGATAAGTCGGTGGAGTGTCTTGTTTATTTTAATGCACCGTTGATCATGATGGTTAAATAGCACTTCGGTAATATTCGGTAAAATTGTTATCGCTCGCAACTATTGTAAGTTTTCACGTACGAGTATAAATGCATAACAATTACATTTTGTTTGTTCTTTCCCATGTGTTTTGTGCAGAACGTATTCGAATACGATATGTGAACACAGATTGGCGGTTTTGTTTGCGTTTTAACCGTTGCACTCGTTCGCAATGAATTAAAACAATCGTACTACCAAAAAGTTTTTTAAAATAATAATATAACTTTCCGCGAAGAATTTTGCCCTGGATAAGCGTTTAGGGTACCTAATTATTTTCGTACTGAAAAGAGTGATATTTTATGTATACTACGTAAAAAAAAATAAAAATAGAAAATACACAAATACATGTATATGTGTGTATGTGTGTATGTATGTGCATGTGTGTATCCGCGAGACTGCGGTTTTTGTTGTATAATTTACGGCTTATAAATAATGCATCCCCGGAGATTTTTGAGTATTATTTTTAATAGCCGGTTGATTGTTTCCCATTGCACCCCGTTATTTAAATAATTGTTCACCCGTGCCGCGTTAATGCATACATAGTGCACACGCACTCACACATTACGGACCACACTTGGGGGACGTGTGGATGAGTAAGGCAATTTCGAAATTCATCCCCATTGTGGTGGCCTCGCGTCAACTCGTATTTTTTTCACATATGACATTAAATACAACATTTATGGCTGTACTGTATTGTATCACGAACATAAAAATTGACGCGTAATACATATAATCATGCATATAGGTCGGTGGTACAGCAGATTTATATTATTATCATCATAATTGTTGTTATATGTTCATCGAGAACTACACACAGTCGTGAATTTCTAAACCACGTAAAAATACGTCATGGTTCGGTATTGATTACATCGAGTTGAAATATTATCGTGATTTCCGTGTCATATCATTTCGATTGTGATCAACAAAATCAAGAGACATAAAATAAATTAACAAGTCCACCTTTATGATTCGTACAAAACAGGTGTACATTTCCATTACTTGATTAAATCCAATGATCACAGTATTCGCTTGGTTTGTAGATTATTAAAACAAAGTTAAAATTATACAATCTCATTTTGTACGCTCTTAGAAACGTACACGCATAGGCGTGCGCACGGGGAAGGGTGTGCCCGGGTACCCCTTGAAATGTTGTAAATAGATATCTATAATTTAAGTCCAAGAGCTGGGTACATGTATTTTATCTGATGTTTTTCAAATGAAAAGTAATTTATTCTAAAATATTTGGTAAAAACGATATTTCGTAATAGATAAAATAAGATTAATTCTCGTGCAAAAACTTATAACTATAATATAACAGCTACAACTTACTACAAAAATACAAATCATAAATGACTAAATATATTTGAAAAAAACATACGAGATCGAAGGAAAACATATTCACTGAGACTAGTGTGCCAGAATATAAAATGAAAAATTTAATTTATTTTTATTTATTCGTTTATATGAGTAAATTATAATTTATTAAATATAACAAAACGTTCTATGAAGATTAGGCTCAAAAGTATTGTAGGCATCCCCTGAAATACAGGTTTGCGCACGCATAATCATTGGGGGGTAATGGGAAGAGAGGGCGTCGACCCAATGCTCTCAGATCGATCTTGCACCACTGGTGTACGCACGCGAGGGACATCGGTGAAATTGTCATTGGCCTTTTCGCTACGTCAACGATAAAACGGATTTAATTTGTAAATCTGACGAAATCTCAACATATACCTAGCTACCAGTCCATCGATTCTGACGGAATTGTTGTAGTAATATACCTTTGTATCCCATTAACTCAGAAATCACTATATGAATACAAGTCATATATAGTGTTTATATTCCAAAGAGATCATTTTGACGTGTTATATTAAACTTGAAATGGGTTTTGCTCATCAGACAATTTTTAAACTAGTCGACCTGTCCGGCAACTGCACACCGATGCTACCCCACGCACATGGCAGTGTGGAGTGATCGTTACGGAAACGAGAAAAATGTATGGTAAAAATCGATTTTAAAGATTCAATTAATGTGTCGTGTTGAAATCGATTTCCCACGGTAAAACATATCAAGTAAATAAGTGAATGATTTTTACACGTAGGACGGATAATTTTTCATCTCTCTCTTCTGCTCCGGTACGAAACGAATTCGACCGGCTGTGCGATGATGGCGCGGAAAAAACGTACCTCTACCAAACGCAACCAATATAAGAGCGGTAACCGATGGGTACAGGAGTACAGAGCTAAGAATAAAAAAAAAATGTTTACATAAGAATAAAAACCTCCACCCGGCTAGCAATAATTTTTTACACGCGCGCGCGTTCAAATGACATTCACGCCGTGTCGAGTCTTGCCGTTTTTCCCGGGACCCTTGGTAAATATTAAGTGATCGAATCTATCATTTGGGCAACGGCGAAAATCCGATGACAGTGATGTACGACTGGTGAAGATGTTTATATTATTATATATATTTTTGTGTCAGTGTGGCTTTACGCGTGTGTTTTGCGTGTGCGGGTTAGCGGATGAAATTTCGCGTAAGTACACGAACGCTGTGTACGCACATTCCGAGAAGCATTTCACCTTTCGGTTATATTCTTTCGCGCGAATATAAACAATCCTGTACCGATTGGTGTGTGCAGTACCACCGCGTTATTTTGGACGACACGAGTGCGGTGTACTGAATGTTTAATTGAAATAATTTTATAATAAAAGCAGACCGAAGCGGTGACAGTTGATTATTTCCAGTTCGTGAAAGAACAATTGATAGTAAAGTTTTGTCCTCAAATCGTCCTTCAAATGAGTAGACGACCAGTAAGCGTATTGAAATTAAATAAAATGGCTTCGGTTTTATCGGACACAATAAACGATAATATCAGGGCCTATTCTAAGGATTTTTACCTACTGCCCAAACACACTGAAAAGTTTGTTTAATGCAATTTATTTGGATTACAATACTTACCTCCTCCACAAATAAATTTTATATTGGTGTTTTAGAATTTTGACCATCGCATGGTAAAATATTAAAAACAAATACGGATCTTTTCTGTTATATGTATACCAATATTTAAATTTAAATGTCATAGATTAATCAGTCATCGAATAAGCGAAAATTGTGAACTTACATAATTATTACTTATTGAGTACTAAGTTGAGTTTATAAATTACACAAATTTCAAATAATCAGTAGAAATTCAATCATTCTCTTTGGAAAATGTTTATTTTTCTAATGTGACCATATTCATAAAGTCAACTGCATTTTTGATTTTTCCTAAAACCCTAATTTGAGGACGTAACCGTCAGAATAAGACCGGAATAATATAACGATAATATTGTTCACGTTGCGAATAATTTTTCATATGTTTTCGGTTTTCAGATGTCCGTATTGTTTCGTGTTATCATTTTCGTGCGCTGTTGCGGTGGTCGCAGTGTACGGCCTCCGCGGCAGCGTTATCGTCGAGCGAAAATGTTAATTGTTTCACGTTTTCAAGTTTTGTTAAGTAGTGTTATGCGTATTCCTCCGAGTCATGATCTCATCATCGCAAAAGTTTCACAAGTTCGGTCATTTTCGTTTTACCGTAGCGTTTTATCTTCATTTTGGTGTCCGGCGGCCGTGGTTTTCTTGGTGAATGTCGTCGGAAATATCTCTCTCTTCCTCGTTCTCGTTCGTTGTCCGTCAACGTTATTATCGTTTTTCTCGAGTTTTGTTCTTGTTCCCGTCTTCTGCAGTCATAATATGACTATATATTATATAGACCATGCACGTTTTTCGTTTGGTAAAGCTAGCCATACACGATCCAGTTTGCCAGAAAGGTCGAACTGCGTAGGCGGACTGCACCAGTGGCGGATTAGGGAGCAGGCTAAAAGGCTTATAGAGGCTTTTTTTTTATAGAATTAAGTGTTATTATTGACTTATTAGGTATATTTATTTTAATATATATATATATATATATATATTTATATTTGTCATATAAACACGAATAAAAATAATTTTAAAAAGTTATAATAATATATATATATATATGTACATTGTATGATGCGTACCTATTGGCTATAGTAAGAATATTACAATTATTATTACAATTTGAAAATATTTCATTTGTTATAAAATAATTACAGTTAGTTACTACCTAGTTATTATTAATAACTTATTAGTACCTATGTACTTATTGAAAACATCCGACTATTCAATTATAGATATTTTCATATCTGGCTAATTATATTTCCGTTACGTGACTGTATAAGCATTGTTTATTTGTACTGGTAATAATGGTATCTGAAGTAAAATAATAGATATGAAATATTTTTTTTTTTTAGAAGTTTTCTATTTTAAAGATTTTATATTTTATATTTTTTTTTTTTTTTTAATAAAAAAAATCTGAATAAAAATTGAAAAGAAGGGTTTAGACCAAATAATGCTGGTTCTTTAGTAGAGTGATAGGGGGAGGGGGGTTAGAGTGATTAAGACTATGGATGCCAAAACGCTAGATCCGCCACTGGACTGCACAGTTTTTCCGGAACATGCATGTGACAAGTTCACGCAGTTTTCGGGGACTGCACAAGCGGCTGGAAAATAATCGAAAAACGATTCTTTTGGCCTGTGCAGTCATAACTGTACCGGAACGTTTATGCTCGTGTTTCATGTTATCGTTCGAACAGTGAAAATACAATATACTGTGGACCGGAGAGTGTGTCACTAAGTACTTCAGCCAATCCGGCGAACCGGAGTATGTGTGAAGTCGCGTTGCCATCATCGGAAATCGGGGAAAACTGTGGAAGTCAAACTACACAGTCTAACCTCTCCGGAAAACTGTATCGTGTATGACTAGCTTAAGTGGCGATCAGTAACTTTAATATACGTGTGTATTGTCGGTCACCTCGTTTCAGATAGGTCACTTTCTGGAGGTACTCGTGAACAGAATGGTTTTTCATCGTCGTGCTGTGACGGGACTTACAAGTTCTTCGTCCACGGCCATCGGCATACGATCGTACTGGCGTAAAATTGTGCTTTTCGTTGTATTAGTTTATTAATTACAGACTCCGGCGCTATGTCGCTCAGTTGAATTGGTCGACCGTATTTGTGTTTCATGATTTGAACGATTTAAACGCATTTCAAAAGACCGACGGGTCTAGCTGTCAAAGGCATATTATTTAATTATTAGTAGACGTGCCGTTGTAGGGCCGGTATATTGTTTTATTGTTATACTATTTATTGTCGTGCCACTGTAGGGCCAACATTGTCATTATATTATTATATATTTGTGTTGTTGCCGTGGACGTATTTAATTATTGTACAATTTAAGCTATCGAGATTTATTAAACTGGCGAACAAGCTAGCCCTACATTTTTGTTGGGCACTTACCACGCCAACATATATATATTCTTCTTTTTGGTCGCTATACGTCTCAAGCCCGCTTACAGGTGTAACATAAATCCATCGAGCCTTTCCCGCCGTAAAAAAAAAAAAAAAATAAAACTTTTTTCTGAATACTTCCCGATATAAACTTTATCATACTAATTAATATAGTTTAATTTTCAAACACACGGCGTTTTTGTTTTTAAATCATATTATGTAGATTTAATGAAAACTTAAATCAGCCACATCGACAGAAAGGCGATCGGAATTTTTATAACAGTAATTAAAATGCAATGTATGCATGGAGTGTTGTGTGAACGAAATATTGCGCAATGATAGGGATTCGTATCTAACGGTTCCGTTTTATAATTGGTACTTGACTGGGATTATTCGAAAATCGCTTTTATATACATAATTTCTTTAAGTCAATTATATGTGTTTACACACATTATCTCATGGCAATTAAAAGTTTTCTAATACTTGTATTTCTTAGCGTTCGTATCTTTCTGTGCACTTAATTGCTCTATTAAGTTGTAAATTTATTTGTATTTATATTACACATGTTTTCGAGGCATCTAACAACCTTTTGTAACAAATAAAAAATAAGTAAATGTGTATTTATTAAAGTTGGATAATGGAAGAGGGAGACAAAGAAACCCGGACGGTTATAGTTACTCCTTAAAAGCGAATAAATGTAAACATGTATACGTTTCTTAACCATTTAATTATAATACCATGCGTACATTAAGAGAACATGATAGTATAATGTCATAAAAGTTGAATTTTTAATAACGTGAGAAAACATTTAAATTAACGTTCCTTTTTGTGCGAATCACGCGATTACTATCGAAATAATAAATATCTTAACATGTTTTAAAATTGTTAAGATGATTGATGGTGTGTAATCATTTCCTAAACATGCATTATTATTATAATCAAAGAGCTCTGGAGCGTGAAATAACACGCTCACGTATGGAATAATATATATATATAAGTACTCGTATATAAATGGTATACAACCAGAATGGGCTTTGAGGCTCGGATTTATTTTCTTTTTTTATTATCTCCTCATTGTTTTAATTCCTAAGAATAGCCAAAATACTAATATCTGAAAATCATTTTAAAGAACGTTTCACAATAATCAACATCGAAAAATCAAAACGGACGATTAGTAACGTTTAGTAATCAGTGCATTTGTAATCAATAATACAATAGTTTGCAAAAGTTTTCAGATTAGCTAACAGGCAAATTCTAAATGTTTTACTTAGTTGTCTTAGTTGTATACTTGTACGTTCTTATCTGTATGGATGCATCAATGCGCATACTATAATATGGTATAAATTCACTGGTATCAAATTTGGTTATAAACATACTGGACCAAATGTATTCCGTGTTAAATTATCGATTCAAGATAATTACTTATTATTTATAAAAAAACAAACGGTGTTCCTATGTAAAAAACCAAAGTTAATATTGTCACAGTATACTTTTTTAGAGGTAAATTAATAAACACAAAATAATATAATCAATGTGTTGAAATTCAGTATAGTCTTTTAGAATTTTCCAAATTATATTTCATCAAATGCATAATTTAAACATAAAAAAAGGGATAAGCATATTGGAGTAATCACCTTATATGCCAGGCATCTACATACAGCAGTGGTTAATCATTGAAAAATTCGAACTTAAGTCAAAAGTGAGAACTGGGTAAGTCTTTTCGTTCTAAAAAAACGAATTCGTACAGACGCACGAGCAAATTACTATACGTATTATTTTTGTTCTGCTATAAATATTTCGAAACCGTCAAAATTGGTATTTTTTTATTAAAATAAAAAACAAAACTAAAACGAAATTGAAATCGCAATTACGTTTTGATAAAACTACGACTGGTGTTTTATTTATTACGACAGAAAGTTAACGAATAACATTATATTTGACGGTTGCAGTTTGTATGTCAATTTGATTTGCATGTGCGTGCAGTAAAGAAGATTAAAATATAAAAATAATTTTACGTATCGTGTTCTTCAATTCATATCAACCGACACAGTAACTGTATAGAATTATTTTTATACTAAATGTTATATTATGCTAATTATTATAATTTTTTTGGTTGGTTTTGTTTTTAAGCAAATATGTCTATACTTTTTTATAATTATAAGCCTTACTCGTTTTATCTTTAAGATATTTATTGTGAATACTATGATTTTATTTTACTAGCTGTATTAGCAGCAGTAATGAATTATTTATATTTTCAAAATATTATTTATTTAAATATAATTGCATTGTGTTCCGTTATCCTTTTTTAGCTTAAGCGAATTTATTTCATTGTTCATAATGATATTGTGTTATTTGTCGGCTATTATTTTCTTACGATTTCTACAATAATTTTTTTATTTAAAACAACGTACGACTATTTGTATAAGCTGATTGATCAACTTAACGTTTTATACTCGTATACAATTTAAAGCTATAAATAGCAGGCAGAAAAAGAAAAAAAAAGTAATTATTTTCTCGCGATTTATGTAAACCATATTTGTTTGTAAATAAAACAAAAAATGGTCATTACTATAGTTAATTAAAAACCGTTAATTTGATTAGCTTGTTGTTAACTATAAAAAAAAATTATCCAAATCTTAATTGACTTATTTACAATAACTATAGTTTATTAAATCATTCAAAATACACAAATACACATATAATTAATTATTTAAATTAGTCTCAAACACAACGAATAAAGATGGGAAATAGGAGTGCGACGATTGTGATTATGTCCTCACAATTTTAAGAAATTTTATCATTTAGTTAACAACAATGGGTAAGATCACAGATGTTTATGTTTTGGTTCGATTGTACAACACGAGGAGACATTTTTAATCGACTGTCATAGAACTTTCACGTTATATTTATAAGGACGTGGAAAGTGCACCACGGACTTAACAAGTAAGGCACTCAATTAAAGCTATACGTTATTTTCAGAAATCATAAGAGTCTATTAAAACATGTTCAAACGAATACGAATTTCAAAGTGTTTCAATTGTTTCGATATTTTCTGTTAATTAAATCTCGCCGGAGAACAGTGAGGTTAGACAGTGTACACTATTATACATTTAGTTATATCGTCGTTGACCGGGCATTTTACAAAGATTGTCTACTAACCTTGTAACTTTTTAGTTTATGAACGAGTCGTCGCTAAGAGTTTTTATATTCTCAATTACAGAATACTGCGAAACAACGTTATGTCATGTATTATGGGTAACGGTCTGTGAACCGTTCTATGAAAATATATAATAATAATATTATTATAATAACAGTGCGAGTATACACATTTCAAAGATAGTTTCGATAGTTTTGTCGTTTAAAGAATTATCACGGAGATCGCAATTCGAACCGAACAATACGATATTGTTCCGTGTAAGTTAGTCTTGAAAATCTAGGGGACGAGTGGAACTGCGATAAAGTTTCAGTGAGTAGCGTACAGCTAATAGCAAATTTATAGATGACCTATATTCGATGCACGCGGGTATGTATGAGGGATCACATTACGAAACACGAAGAAAACTTTTTAGCTTCCAGCAGTATAATTTCATTACTAAAACGTCTCGGTTCCTATTTATTTATTTCTACGGAATAATTAGTTTACTTATCGTGTGGTATAAAATGATCCAGTATTTTTCTGATTTTTTTTTTCTCCTTAATTTCTACCATTTTTGAACGAATCATTTGGATTTTTATTTAATAATAATAATAAATTCACAAATAGGTAAGCAACTTCTATACGAATAACATGTAAATGTGTATCACGCGAATCAGATAAGTTGAAAAAGGTTCGAGAAACAGTGTTCATGTATTTCGCATAATGAACAATAATTGTATTTAGGCTGTTAGCATACTGTTTGTTTACACATTTTTAAAAATATTCAAACGTTAAATTACAAAATACACGTTTCTTACTACGAAACACAATATTTAATCTTTAATAATTATGATTTTCTTATAAAATGTTGGTTTTAACTTGTGATCTGTATAAAGAGTGCGTTTATTTCATGCAAGTATTATACAATAATTAATTTTTAATAAACAATTACGGTATAATTAACACCTGCTTGCGTGACATAGCTCTTTAGACTTACGCAAAGCAAGATATTTCTATTAGATTGAAAGTTTAGAATTCAAGAAGATCGAGGGTAAGAGAACACAATTGTAACAAAAAAAAATAGTCCCTCGTAGTTTACTTGATATTTACCTTAGAATAAGAATTAATGAATTTTTCTTATTTTAATAAATAAACTTTTAGGTCTTATTAATATCCTAAATTGTAACGATAATCGTTATTAATGATTCATTAATATCCAAGAATATAATTATTTTGCGAAATATGTATTTTAATAATGTACTAGATTTATATTATTGTTATACTAGTCTAATTATTATTTTTTTAAATATCAATGTCATATAATGATTAGTTATTATGTTTATTTTTTGTTCAATTCAAGAAAAAATATTTTTCCATAAATTGTAATTATATATAGTAATTAATAAGATTAGTATTCGTATTGTATTTCTTGCTCAATACATTGGTTAATACTTTTTTTTTTTTGAATGATGGAATTAAATAAATATGATTAATTTGGATGTGCATTGTTATTATTACTCGTTAATTTATTCCAACATAGTTCAGTATAAATGTTTTATAATAGTATAGTGTTCGACTGTACTTTTTATTTTGTATACATTTATTTTAAAAAAAAAAAGAATTAACGAAAATTATATTAAAAATAACGAATCAGTATTTTGTATAGGCATTAAATGAGTGAATTATTATTGAGTCATGGGATTCTGTTCACTCTTTGTTAATGGATTTGTGATTTATTGTAAATGCATTAATATCACGCGAACAATAGAAGCGTGTGTATCGAAATTAAACGTGTAAATAGTCTAAATCCTTTGCACGCTAAATCGCCCTGCAGGATCCCACACGTAGTGTTTATACATTGTTAAACGTACGAATTGTCTGCGATGGTTGCCACGTCCAATATATGATTATTAGAGTTACCAATAATAAATAGTAATCAAATTTAGTATAATGTAATACTCTGTCACCGGTTTGAATCATCTAGCGTTGGATTTATAAAATACGCATTAGCTTTTTGTTTGTTTCAACAAAAAGTTTTAAATTTTTCAATGGTAGCGTACACTGGAGCGTTTGTTTGGTAAAATTTTCAGGTTACACACTGTTTTTAAAAAAAAAAAAAATGTAGCTTTGGTATATACATTACCTACACCAACAAATGTGCAGATGTCGTTTCGGGTTTTTGGTGTGGAGTCAGTTGTTATTACAACTATATTTCTTTATCACTTGTCAGTCGTTACAAGCTGTCTAGCCAATAGTATTTCACATTTCGTTAAATAAAAAAATGAAAGTATGCTGTACCACTCTGAAGTATACCGTATCAATGTCACAGCTCTACCGTCGTTATTTAAATATAATTTCTATAACTAGAACTTTGATGACTAACAAACCATAAAAATGTTTGAACGTGTTGTTCAGGGATAAATGGTAACCAACCTGCAGATTCTGTCAAGCAAGAATGGCTATAAATAAATTAACAACCATAAGAGAACCAATTATTGAGCTATAGATTTTTTATAGATCAGTCAAACCTTTTAAATTTTTGTAAAACTGTGTCAGCTCAGATCGACAAATAAGTTCTCTAGTCATACATATGACTATATATTCAGTCTAAAATGTATTTAATTGTTTTGAAAAATTCAAAATTGTTATAAATTATATAAGACATTTATCAATGTATGTATCATATAACCTACAATCAACAGCTGACTTCCACAACAGATATTTTTTTTTTTTATTATTATAAGCACACTATATAGCCCACTCGACAATTGTACACTATAGTTTTAACACTTATGTTTAATGGACTATAATTATGAAAATACCAATTCAAAACTTATACCTAATTATTATTCTATAACAAATAATGCAAAAAAAATTAAATCATTCATTATTAAATAGAAATAGATAATCGAAAATAATGTTTTGGTTACTTCAATTACAAATATCATCTTTTTATATATGTAGATACTAAATGACAATCCAATTTTTTACTACGTTAAATACAACGTTACTGATTTAAATATACATGAATGGATCTATGTTTATATTTTTAACGGTAAAATACTCACGTCACCAAGTAACATTCATAAATAAATAATAAATCTGGTAATCAAATAATAAATGGTTAGCTCAATACAATTACAAGTATATAATCATTGGTATAAATACAATTTTTCAATAACTTCAGTACTACAGTTGACAACTTTCTAAACAAACATTTTACGACTAAAATGGCAGAAATTGTTAAAAGATACTGAACAGACTATGTCAGCAATCGACGGTCAGCCAAATCAATAGCATAACGTGTTTATTATATTTACACATTTAATACAAATAAATGATAGAAACTATTATACACTGTTGTTTTGTTTCAAAAGTAACAATAATTTATTGCATCACATCGTTAAATTATGCGGTATTTGGCGGTCTATTATATTTTTATAATTGTACCTTACTGTTGGCGTTACAGGTACAATGTGCTCCACAGCAGTTCATGTTCGAGTAATTGTTTCATGAGGTAAGTCATCCTATTTGTTTCCATATTTTTATGTCCATTTTGTGTATTAACTGTGTTGATATCTGGTTTTGAAATCCCGTAGAATCTATTTACAATTATCGTTCTAATATTTTCATCGTAAATAAATTATTAACTTTTATAATTTTTATTTTAAATATATTTTTAGTGGGTGGGAAAGTTGAGGGTAATCTTCATTCGGTAGATCATAATTATTTTATAAATCCAAGTAACGAAAAAATATATATACATATATTAATACATTTTCATACGGGTGGAAGGTGTCTCTCAGTTGTCTGTTGTGTCATTTTCGACTTAATTTACTTAAATCATTTAAAAGTATTAAAAAAAAAAAAACTATTGGTAATTCTATATTTGTATATTGACGTTAAGGTATATTTATATATACTATGAGAACTAAAAAAGAGAAAATGACTGACAATATCTTGAAATGAGACACGTACTTGTCAAAATTTAATTTCAACATTTCTAACTTAATAACGACTTAAGTGCGTATGCATATGTATGTTAAGCACGATGGATAACTCGAAAGTGACGTGGTACATAAATTCCAACATGTCTCGTCGGATCACCCTAAACACGATCGCGTATCCGATGTCCAAGAAAACCTTGTTACCGGTGCACTGCAACAAGCCCAAATCCAAAGCCGAATTTGGACCTTAGTATAAGAGACACATGATGAACGGCTGTATAATTCTCGGAGTGTTCGTTGCATTCAATGTCGCTGTGAAGATAAATTTGTCTATTTTATAGTAAAAATCTGGGGCGTCATTTCAACTGATTAAATTTGCCGACTTGATGATATTTAAAAAATTATGGTTTCTTTTATATATATTTAATTATTTAATATTTGTAGACAGTAGACTATGAATAAAATATTTTTTTTCTCCACTATCCTATTTTTTTTTTTGTATAACGTCAGTAAAAAAATGTTAGTTGGCCATAAAATGTTGAAATTTTGATACAATGAAAAATTTTTAAAAACCCGCAGTCACAATTTTTAAAAATAAGCATTTGAATATGAAATGTTGATAAAAATCACGAAATTTGCATATTTTTGGTAGTTAAAGTTGATAAACATTTCAATATGTATACTTATGTAAGATTTAAAAATGTAATATAACGAAGTTGCTCTTTCCAGCGAACTAAAAAAGTTTACCAGAGCAGCGCAAAAAAATCAAAATATAATTTTCTAACGCTTATAACATTTTCTGTTATATTCTATCATATTCTGATCCGGTAAACTTTTTTAGTTTTGTATTGAAATAGTATGGAGCGAGCATGTAGTGTTTTAATTTGTATAGAAGACCTACATGCTACACTCTATAAAATGCTTGAACGATGTCTAAAAAGAGTCCTGATCAGTATTATTATTTTTCTAGGGCAGTTGAGATTTCGTCGGTAAGGCTATAGATTTGGTGAATAGATGAATACCTATTTTTAAATCCAAATTGGTCATTTGAGATTAAATGGTTATTTTGGAAAATAAAACGTAGACTTTTTAGAAATTCCTTTTCAAAAAGTTTTCCTAGAACGGGGAGTAAACTTATTGGTCGGTATGATTTGAACAGGTGTTTAGGTATGATGACAGCGAATTTCCAAATTTTGAGGAAGTCTAACAATCGAAATATTCCATTATAAATATGGGTAAGAAACGTTAAGGTTTTAAGAGATAGGTTTTTAAGGATTTTGTTTTTTATAAGCTAATTTTCAGATGCCTTACACGAAGGTAATTTTTAAATCAAAAATTTAGTTTCTCCTGGGAAATTGGTTTCACAGGTAATATGGATAGTTGTGCTGACAGGAAATTACGTATTTTAACATTAAAATTATTTCCTAAGGTGATGAGTGGGTGCGATTTAAATGTTTTGACTAATTGGGAGTCAAAAATATTTGCTTTTTCCTTATCAGTTGTTGCTAATAATTTAATAGCTAAATAACCATGGGCTTTTGGATCATTGTTTATGAAGTTTTCATCGGTTTTGTGATGTAAATTGCAAATCACTATATGGAATGATTTTTTCTGTTGGGTTTAATATGTATAAAAGTTTTCATTTTTATCCTTCAATAAATACATAACTTTTTGATATGAGTCGGTAGTGTGTTATTGTAATTCTAATTAATTTAAATTACTTTTACTAAAGAACTCATTTGAATAATTTTTTTTTTTTTATCGCATCACAAAAATCTTAGTACTCGAATATTCTGAACATTCGTTATTAGATTTAATAAATATAGGCGATGGTATATGGATTTTTGTTTCATTCGAATTCGAATTAATTTGATTAGTTTCCATATCATTATCTACTGAATTTCTAAGCACAGAGTACCCATTAAGTTGTTTAAGCTGGATTGAGGTAGATTGTTTTAGTTTGGGAGATAAACCAGGTTAGGTTATTAAGCAGTGGTTGCTGTCATTATCAGTTTCATTTGTATAATTATCGTTTTGGGAGCTTGTTGTTATTTTTGCGATAGAATAGCTATTTGATATTTTAATGGGTGCTATCGGTGGACGATTATCGGACGTATTGGCAGCCGTCATTGACGGCCGCGTTCGGTTATGTAATGATATTACACGGAACGAGTGTTCAGATTAATTAAAATTTTTGTTATCTAACCGTGGGACCCTCGAAGTTTCGAGCGTTCGATGAAGAGTTTGAGTCAGTGATTTTTCATTTTTGATATGATGCGTGAAAAAAAAGAATCGTAGTTGTTGACACAGATATAATAATAAATAAGCGTGAACATTTTAAATACATGTGTGTGCGATAATACAGCGCGTACGCGAATGACGATTTCACTAGGAATGCTATTTCATTTATGAACGTGTAATTTTGATTCTCTCGCTATACATACCACATTTTTGACTTTGACGTATATATAACAATATAACAGTCTGACAGTTAAATCTGGTAAATTTGAAGAAAATATACAATGAAGATTCTATATTTACTTTTAAATGTCGACTTTTGAAAATTAAATTTCATATCAAGGCAATAAATCACCGTCGTAAAAATTAAATTGAAGAAATACAATTCACACATTATATAATAGACATAATCAATAACAAGCAGAAATAACCGATAAGTTTGAGTACAAATATTTAAATAGTTTTGAAATATTTAATTTCTTTCGTTTAAACATTCGGAACATTGATTCGTCAATGCCATAAGTACAATGATGATCTACTCATGAAGTTTCCGATCGCTGACTCTCATAAGATAATTTAATATGCATATCATGTATATGTTGACGTATGCTATCGGCGTGGTCAACTGATAAAGTCTACTTTCTTATCACGTATCATTTAGATATGTGATGTAATTTAAGACTCATCCATATTACGCACACACAAACACAGGCGAATAGACATCGAAACTGACACAGTAAAGCTTACGCTTATTGTAATGTATTTGTATTAAATTAAAATATTATCACTGCATTCCTTCCTAATCGACCGTTCGCTGTTTCGGTAATCGTACATTGTAATTCACATACAATATGTGCACGCGCACAAGACGCTATCGTTTTGATAACCGCAAGGAATCTCTCTCTTTATCTCTAATAAGTTTTGACTATGTATTATATTATTAAGTTTAATTTATGAGAAAATTTAGTTCATTAATTTCCGCACGAGCGTGATATCTTTATTAGGTAAACATCGCGGCGCAATGCGTCGCGGAATAATATAGCGGTCTTTATGCTCGGCAAACCGTATGCGCCCAAGCGGTTCATGCAAATTTCACCCTTTATATTTTAATAACGAAAATTACTATTTCTATAGACTTATACGACATTCAATAGTCTCCGCAGCCTTCCCTTAGAAAATATAGTATATACAACCGTCCCTTGGAAACTACAATATACACGAACACTTTAATATATATTATTATAATCATCGTATTTACTAAAATTAAACTTGTGCATTTATCCATATGTAGACATAGAGTTTAGTCAAAAACAATGGTATGTCAAAATCTCAATGGTATTTCATATTATCCTATACTTTGTTATATCTATGACTATAAACACATCAGTGGACTTGCCCTGTGAACTAAATGTAAATAAGAAGACTGAGTGAAAAATATAATTTCAACGTTTATTATAGTAATTTAATAATTCGTTCTTCTTAATTTTCTAATTATAATTTTAATTTCTTAATTTTAAGTATTTAATGATTATTATTCGAACGGGTAAATTAATTATTTACTTATATAAGTAGTGCTATGAATATAGTCCAAATGCCTTTCTTTTTGTTTTGCTCATATATGAAACTATGCAAAATCTTATACTTTATTATTAAAGTTTTCAGTATGTATGTCAGCATTTTTAGTTAAATATATTTATTCCAACTTACTTTTTATATTGCATTTATTTATCTCACAATTTTTATTAGTCTCCGGGATACTATTTTTTTGTTTTTCATAACGTTTATGCCAAATTGAATTACAAACTAAAACGTTTGACAACGCCACAACTTAGTGGTTTAAAATTTATCGACAATTATTATTATTTAAAATAAGCATCTTTTTTTTTTAAAAAAAAAAAGATGATTTTGTGTACAGAACATTGAATTATAGTACATATATATATGCAGTGGCGTATTTTCAAATTTCTCGTGGCAAGGATTAAAGTTTTCTAAGAAAAAAATAATCTTGTAATATTATAGTAAATAAGTATAAAGTATGAATTAATAATTGTATTATTTTATTATTATTATAAATACAAATGAAGTTACTCGTATTTACAATCACATTATATTAACTAATGTTTTCTTACTCTATACCTTTATAGCGTGTGATTTATGACTTTGAACATTCATTTTTTTTTTGGGGAGATCGAGATCCGGGAAACCTTTGGAAATATGCCACTGTATGTACTCTTTATATATTATTTATAATAATTTATTTTATTCATTTATTTAATTTATTATCTTGGCTTTAAATAAAAGTATGTAAATTACGTGGTGTTTCGATAAAACGTTGGGTGTTCGATGATCCTTGAAATTTCGCACACTCTGATAATGACACGTACTCAAAAAAAAGAAAAAAAAATCTCATCAGTATTGATGTTTTTGAAGAGAAACGTGAAAATATGCATATTCTACTGAAGTATCGTAATATTCATCAAACTTTACCTGTTCAACCCATAGATTGGTGGTCATAATCTGATTTTTCAAGTTCTGAAACAATACAATATTAATTATTAATATTGATGAACATCGTATTCAATATATAATATTTTATTAACTAGGCTTATAGTTTAATTTAATATTTCTCCTCTTTCTCTTTGTAAGTAACTTCTATTTTATGTTGTACCTCATATGTAACTCGTTACCTAATATTCAAAACTAATTGTTAAACAAAGTTTTAATAAAGAAATACATTTATACGTATATAATTATACTTTTAATCAAATAAAATGATAAGTCGCGTGAACATTTGTATTCGAATACATTAAATAAATATAATTGATATAAATAAAAATAAATAATATAAATAAATACAAAGAGTCGTTTGTCATTTTTTAATAGTATTATATTAATAATTTCACTAAAATATGAACAAGATATTTTTCTAAATAGATATCCTAACGATAAAAAATACAAATAGATATTGGTTAACAGGATATTACAACTATATAAAATCAAACACTATTTTCTATTAAAAAGTAATGTAATTTAATTAAATTTTAGTAATGAGTAACGAGTAAAGTAATTTATTAATTTTTTTAAAGTAACTAACCCAACACTGCCGATTAAGTTTTTTCCAACGCCACTACACAATAATTATGTTCTCGTTATTTTCTAATTATTCGTACTAGCAGAACAATTAATGTTTTTTTTTTTTTTTTTTTTTTTTTTTTTTTTAATCGTCCACTGTTATAGCGGGTCCATTTAATGTGGCCTCACGTGTCACACGGTAGTTAACATCCAGACTTAGTGTGTGATCGGCGTGTGTTGTTAGTTGTATGTCATCATAAGATTTGCTGAAATATTAATTTTGTAATTGTTGTCATCGCATCAGTCAAATATTGAAGGGTTACGAGAAAACGTGCATTTTATGAGGTACAAGTTCTCAGACGATGGTGAACAAACGGATTATAAGGCCGTTCAATGGTACAAAAACCGAACTTGAAATTGCTGCGACGCCCATCGAAGTTCTAGCAAAGGTATTAAAATATCTATAAACGCTTAAAAATTTTAAATCATCGACTCCCCTAACCCCGTCAAATAGTCTAATCAAAACCTCTGTTTACCGTGTCAGCATAGGACGACATAAAATCATAATAATCCAGGCTGGGCATTTAACCATTTTCAAAACCCTGAAATATGACGTTAAAAAATATACTAATTTATTTTGTTCTCATAATTCTAAATAATTCATATAAGAAATACCCTTGTATTTTTATACTTAATTTGGAGATGATTTTAGTATAATTGATTAAAAATTAAATGTTTGGTTAGGTTTCTACATAACCAACGATAAAACAACGAACCATCCTTGTACGATAATATAAAACGAATAGACTTTACACTCGTTGTGTTTACTCGTATACATGTAAGCGTGGATAAATATTTGAATAAAATTTCAACAGAATTTCGGATTCGAAAACTCTAAAAATTCATTATAAAACCAGAATAAGTTCTAAAAAAGTGAATAAAATGACTTTGAAATCAAAAAGTCTAACAAATTGTCAACAAATTTTATATTTACTTTTAAATTCTTTTTAAAATGTATACCAAACAAGTTTGTAACAATACGATCATCGTATAGAAAGCTTTTGAAAACAATACAAAATGTAATATAATCCCCATCCCAATAATAAATAACGAATCAATACATTATCATACGAAAGGTATATGCATCATTAACATACGAATCGTTTTATTTGATTTTTCAGTTTTCGTTTTATATTATTAAACATAACATTTTCAAAGTATTATGGATACCCATTATTATCATTTTCGAGGATACGAGTTTTGCTCTATAAAATATTGTGTTTTCAGAGATATTTTTACTTTTATTTATTTCAAAAATTTTTCAAATAATTTTAAATAACAAATTCCCCAGTATACCTGCTATTTTTTCACTTCCAATGTAGTAATTTTTTTTTTTAGGTATCAATTATAGGGGTGTTGACCAGTTGCCCCCAACTGAATGTACCAGTTGCCCTCACATGTTAATATGTACACGATTACAATATATAGCTTGTAAAATAGGGGAGGTAAATATACAAATAATAAATAAAATTATTTATAAAAATAATGTAAAATAGTATAAAATAATGAAAAAATTTTAATATTTGCAATTATATATGATATTGTATTTTGTAATAAATAATAAATATAATATATTATACAAATAGTATAGATAAAATGAAAATTATAACGATAGAAATAAAACAATTCAATATAAATCGTAGTACACATCATATAATATGAAAAAGTTAATAAAATAATAATTAAAATTAAAAAGTATAATTATTTAAAACTAACAAAACATTGCCCTTTTCACTATACACTCGCGTAATATTTTCCATCGTGTTAACAACGTCAGTGCTTTTCGTCTACTAAAATGTACCTATCAAAGACATATATATAGGTATACATCGTATTATATAATAATGTCTAACAAAAAAAAAAAACTACTAATAAAGATAGGTTTAATAAATGATAATAACTAGTGTATTCCGATAAAGCGTAATATAATTGTCGTTAATATCATCGTTATAAATCGGCTATCCACTTAGACGCGTCTAAATTTACGTTTTTGTAAAATCCTGGCTTTGCACCTAGTAGTAGGTTATTATTCAATTATTACAATTTTCATTTTATCCATACTATTTGTATAATATATTATATTTATTATTTATTACAAAATACAATATCATATATAATTGCAAATATCAAAATTTGATTTTATCATTTTATACTATCTTACATTATTTTATAAATAATTTTAATTATAATTTGTATATTTACCTCCCCTATTTTACAGGCTATATATTGTAATCGTGTATATATTAACATGTGAGGGCAATTGGTACATTTGATTGAGGGCAACTGGTACATTTTGCTCTAGGTAATTTGGGGAGAATTGGTATAAAAAAATGTACTTTTGGGGGCAACTGGTACATGCCCCAATTATACTTCATTGTTTAGGTATGCATTGTTTTTTTGTGCATAAAAAAATATTATTTTTACATTTTGACGTTTGAACACTGTATATTTGAATGCATGTGTATTTGAATAACAAACAGTTTGCTGTAACCATAAAATCGTGTATTTATTGGCTATTGTGTTTTATTACTTGGCCAGTGATCGGATCGGTAGAGTGGGCAATCCGGATTTCACCTTTTTTTTTTACTGGCTTGTTCAACGCTTCTATTCAGTTTTTCATATAAATAAGACCATATCGTTGTTCTGCTTCCGCTGCTAACCATACACACCATAATAGTTTCTAGCTAGTCCTTCTACCTATGATACTACCGGCTCTGAAAACGGCCATCGTAACATAACATTCAACCATTTTAAGTTTCCGCACCTGTTTCTTCGAACCATTTAATAGTATTCGTTTTTTTTTTCTGATCGCAAAACTCTAGTCGATTAGTGTTTCTGTTACGTTACTCCGACGCACGAGACACAATCCGTAATGTACTCTACCGCGTCGTATAAACATAATTGTTATTATTACGACTATTACTATGTATAACAAGAACTAGATTTTTTATTTTACCACGAACAAATTTATACATTACACGTATACGGGATATTTGAAAATCGTCTCCGTGAAACGTAATGCCTTTCGAAGGATTTACATGGTAATGCAGCGTATCTGCGGTCTATTGAGTGTTTCAAGAACTTTCGACCATTGCTGGTACTTAGGATCCATTTTTTTTTTTTTACTTAAAAATATATTACGTTGTAGCGACTGCATGTACGGATTACAATAATATACGGGACACAAAAAATAATGTACACCGTATTTCCTTTTACGAGACATCGTGCAACATCGGGTACACGGATTAAGGAAAATAAAAAAAAAAAACGTTTCCCAATTATATGCAAGACAGTGTGAAAACGATCGTCTGCGTTCGCGGTAAGTATGAAAACGAATAAAAATTTTTCAAAAGATGAAAAAACGAATCCCAGCGATGCGCATTCCATACGCGTGTTGCAGTTACCGTAAACCACATTGAACCGGACGATGTGGTTAAACATTCCGCAGACCTCGTACTGAGACGCTTGCAAGTACAATGCAGGACGACAACGTCTCCTTAAGCTAGCGTGACGTGCGATTCGTTAATTACCGAAAAACGAACGATACCATTACGGACGACCATCGAGTTCGTACGAAATTTCCGTAACATTAATGTAGGGAACGCGTATAATAGTTAGCCGACACTCCTAAAATATGTTATCTCCTACTATCTTATACCGTAGCGGTTCCCAATCCATGGGCCATGATCAGGTGGTACTGGGCCGTGAACTATATTATATATATATTACTTACATATATTTTTAAAATATTAAATATCAGCAAGTGAAAAAGATTCGTTGATTGAACTCTCATGTGATCAGACCCTAAAATCAGTTTTTAAAAATACACCATTATTACTCTTCTAGTTAAATATTTGGCAAGACTTTCCAGCTATTTCTAAAATTTTACTTAGAAACTTGGTGGGCTATATTTCGACAACTTATGTGTCTGTGTGAACGAGCTTTTTCTACTTTTTAAAAAATAAATGTAGGAATAAATTGAATTTTGAGTGATTTAAGGCTAAAACTTTTCATTTTTAATCCAAATATTGATTCTCTCGTGGGGAACAATCCAAAATTACATTAAATTCTTTAACTCTTGAATAATCTGGTTCAATGAAGTTCTACTTTTTGATAAACAATTGTTTTTTAATAAATAAATTGTAATAACTGATGTATGTGCACATTATACATATATAACTATTGATGGGCCTCAACAATTTTTTAAGAAATTAATGGTCCGCACTACTAAAAAGGTTGGAAACCGCTGTTATACCGTATTACTGATTAGATTATAGATAAGGATATAATATGATCTAAGATTTTTTGACGCCCTTAATCCACTCATTACCTAGTTTGAGTAGAAGTAAAATTAAGTTTTTTAGTAAGTTTAAATAAAATTTAAGTAGGTATTTTGTATTATAACTTTAAACTTTATTACCTGATTATTTAATATTGTAATAATGTTATTAACTTATAAAATTGTAGATTGTTAATATGTATTAAAATATAAATTAAATAAAAATAATTTTCAGTTAGGTACCCCGGTCGCCCATAGCTTTCGCCAGTTCTGACTAGTACCTATCTGACTATCATAACATAGTATCTATAACTGTAGTATAAACTATTACCACCATATGATATTACCATGCTCAAATGACAAATCCTGTCGGCTAAAATACGGTTCGGACGAAATATGTGTCGGCTAAAATAAAGTTAGGACGAAATACGTGTCGGCTACAATATTTTCGGCTATTTTAAATCTCCTCATTAATGTACAATGTAATATACGCAATTTACACATTATTATAATCGATTTAAAGCTGTATGATTTGCACTCTAGTCCCGTTACCATTGGCATGTGCGTACACATTGTCGTTGTAAGCGAAAAAATAATAATAAATAATGATTTAAATAACATCGTATACCGCGCGATTATTTGATCGCATTCGTTTGTTTATATACATGCTTAAATGTTCCACGAGGACCAGATAATTTAAAGTAATGGAGTAATGGAGTTTTTATTACTTCCACCATTTGAAAATATTGGACCCTCATGAGTCACCCTGTATTTATTTTTTGTTTTTAAATCTGTAAATCGGTTAAATGACTCGGTGTGCGTTACTATTTATAATGCTCTTGGCCTTTTACATTGGAATAAAATTTCTCTTCGTCGACGATATGTTATATGATATTAACGGTCGTATTATTAAACTTCACGTAATCATCTGGCTACTGATTCATATCCGAACTACATCCTGGGTACTGCAATATTTATATATCCACATACTCATCAATCTACTGTGCGCCCTTAACGTGTTTGTTCTTAAATACAACATTCTTCATCCGCTCCGTCTTTTGTACGATACGTTTTCGGTACAACTCTCTGGTTTAAACGTAATATGTTTTCGAAACTACAGTTACTGCCAAATCAACCTTAAGTATGTCTTCGTTTCTGTTTTGGTGTAATGATTCACTCTGATAGAAACTTTCTACTTGTGATTTATTGATAACCAAACCAACATCGTTTTTAATCATTAATTTATTTTACGTGCATCCTTCTTTCCTATGTGTTAACGCACCTATTTGCGTTGTTTTTATCCAATTATTTTTTACTCTCACCCCATTAACTACTATATTGTACCAATTTATAATATATTCAACATCTGACTGATGAAATTGCACATTACGTAATTCGTTTTTTCTTTTATTTTATTCCTGTTTCGGTTGGTCGTCTAAAATTCAAAACGCAACCGATTTTCTGATGCACACATAAATATCGTATATTAAACTCAAAATATAAACTTAAATCTGCATTCACATCTCTTCAGTGAGTTGTTTCTACCTAGAATTCTTAAATAGCTCTTTCTGTGAATAAACTACATTTACTTTATGATTATTGAGACATTGGCTTATATAATTTAGCTTGCACCGTCGCAAATATTTTAACTCATCAAAGTTAACAATAATGGGATCAATGATAATTCTAAAAATTGTTTCTTCATCTCCTGTATAGAGTATACCTATAAAACTTCTTCGAACATATAATATTTATTGTTCGAACATCTGGACTATGTACGTTCGTTTTGTATAGACTAGGAAAATATTATTACATACATTTGGTATACTATTCATAACTTTTTGACGTTTATATAGGAAATAAATTTAATGTGAATAGAATACTAAAGGTTTTATGAGTATTCTAAATTATACTTGCTAAAAACGTTTGAAAGCACGAGATCCATATTATGATCATGTTATATGACCGAAATATCAAAACAAGATGTTTAGAAGTCAATTACTTCATGTACAATATTAATATATTGTATTGTTTTTATTTTTTTCAATTATATCGTAAAATATTTTTTATACATTTTAAAATGTATTGTTGTACCTAAACTTTTATTACATTTAGCCAGTAAAAACTATTATAAATAATAAATAACGGAGACAGAGTCGATTAAGAGTTGCATCAGCGAAACACTGTGTGTTGTTTTTGATTTTGAAAGTCTCCAGGTATGCAATTTAACCGGTACTCGTTTTCGGTATAAATTTTCGAAACTTTTGGATGAAACAACGGTGTGGGTGGGTGCCAGGAAAAAAAAATAATAATAATCCCACTCACTTCCTGCAGATATTATTGTGCCACGGAAGCGTTCCACCGGGAAATACGATAAAATTCTGTTGTGCGTTTTGCCAAACCACACTACGATGGGGACCTGCGAAGGAGAAGGAATGAAAATGAGTCCCGCTTGAGACTAACATCGCGTCACTAAGCACGTCTCGACACCGGTTAGGTAACTTTTTAACGCCCGCACGTTGACACCATGAGCCGTTGACAAAACTTGTAAGGAAATTTATTTGATCAGATTTTCAATAATATTCCGAAATCATGTAAATAATGTACAACGGATTAAGTACACCGCATAATGATAAGAATAATAATGTCTAGGGATAATATAATACGTCGTATGCGTAAATTTCTCAAAATTCTTCGAATCCAATAACGTGATCGTCACGATGAAAATTCGTTTGTCCGAGCTCATAAGGTTTCACGTGAATACTACTCATCAGTGGCGTATTTAGGAATTTTGCTAGGGGGGGGGATGAAATATATAATAATACATCCTAACACCCATAAATTCGTACATAATATACATTTTTAAAATCCCCTAACTTGTTACCTATTGAGGTTAGTGTGGATCAAGGCAAAATAAGAATTAATCTTTATAATTACCTCATCATTTTCCAAACAAATTTTTTTATTTGTACTAAAATAAGAAAATAAAGTTTTTTTTTTTTGTTTTTGAGTATTACTCATATTGTCTTAAAACTTCACAGTTACAACTTACAAGACGCAAAAAAATAAAGTCGAACAATAGTCAATTCGGCAGTAAGTCAGTATTCAAAATGGCGCGGCGTTGCTATCCGTCAACGACCAACGACCGTACATATCTAGTTTTAACGAATCACGATATCATACGATAAAATATATATATATATATATATATATATATATATATATATATATATATATATAT
>NW_020272797.1:651924-656267 GCF_003268045.1 Sipha flava | reverse complement strand
ATATATATATATATATATATATATATATATATATATATAGCTATACATTAGCCATAAATCTACTAGTAACAAATTTTCTAAAAATAAACCCGCCCGGCCGCCCTATGGTTAATCCACGGTATTCATGGTCATTTTGTTTTGTTTACCGATTGCTTATCGGGTTTATTATAAACACTCTTGCATGAAAAATAATTCGCAGAAACGTACAAAATACAGTACACCATAATATAGGTATAGTTTTTGTTGCCTGATAGTCGTACATGCCGCCAACGATAAACGATTAGTAGTGATTATTTTTTTATAGTATACCAGACTATCAGAGCGGTACAATTACCGCGACTAGAACATTTAGAAAACAGAAAACATACATGCTTGAAAGTAATATCATATTAAGAATATTAGAGAAAATGAGACAACTTATAGCTACCTAGGAAAAATAAAAAAGGTCAAGGGGGGGGGATCTATCCCCCATATCCCCCCCCCGTAAATACGCCACTGCTACTCATAATCGTGACATGAAAATCATTCGTCACTTTGAAAATTACTTGTGACGGAACTTCAAATAGCCGACATTATTCTATTTTTATTTACACTAAGCCGCGTTTTTTGCTCGTTCCATCAGTATATTATACGACAATAAGCCGGGCGAGACCTTATGTTACATTACGAGTTCGTTTGATGGGAGCTTACAAGGGAAAAAAAATTACAACCATTATAATAATATTATATGTTCTGTGTTAACCGTTCGTCGCCGAGTGTGTGGACACATCCTGGTGAACACTGAGAGAAATGATTTAAGTTTGAAACTTTTTAAAAAATAATAACAAAAACCTTTAAAATAGTTGTTCATATAATTTTTTTGTCGTCCGGATCAGAATCGCATCGATACGATATTGTTATCATACACTCGTGGTGGAGTCGATATAAATTTTATAGAAGATTATATTATTATTATTTATTTCCTTAAAAATATTACTTAGCCGATATTCGCAATAATTTATTCGCAGAAGAAAAATAACAGTGTATAAATATTTAATGCTAACATTATTATGTATACAATACCTGACGGTAATAAACACGTAATTTGTGGTCAAATTAGTGTACTTATTTCATTCGATATTTCCGCCACTTTCGCACACTATATGATTATACGAACCTTTGTCTGAGTCGTTATTATTTCATTTATTTAGTTATCCCTACGTCAACCATACCGGTATTGCTTATTCGTTCCATTATAGAAAAAAATATGTACTTGAATTCTCAATGCATTTAATTTATGGTACTATTTGTGTTTAGTTTTCGCTGCGCGCGATCATACGCGCTACGTCACGTCATCGTCTATCATAGCCATAATCATTTTTCTAGGATATACATCAGGATTTAACTGCTTTCTAAGAAAAAAGTTTGAATTAATGTCGAAAACCATAGTTTAACGGTATTAAATGAACATGAAATGGAAAATACATTAAAAACACTTAGAGTAATCGAATAGTAATATATATATATTTGGAGCGGATGAAGTGTCAACGTGACAATAAATCGTTTTTAAATCACGATTGTAATGTTCGTGACAAATGAAATGTTTGAAATAAACGAGAGTGCTTAATAAATATGGTTATAAGCCGTACAAATAATTAATAACAGTTTTTTTCTGTCAATACGAATATATATTTTATCAACATACTATGTAGGTTCCGAAAAATTAAACTAAATTCGTGAATTATTTTTGTTATAATAAACTGAGTAAAACAAGTTAAACAATTAGTTTAATAATATTATTTCGCCGTATTTAATATTATTAATTATTATTTTTGTTATTGCTTACAAGAAAAAGACATCAGGAAATGAATAATTAGCGAGAACACCGTGAACAACATAGTAAAAATAGAATGGTATCACATTATGTAAATTAGATATGAACCAACCAAGCTGTTGTATAGATCGATAAGAGTTAATCACTACTTTATTAACCTATCGGAATATTAATAAGTGTGTCTGTCTCGGTAAATGAATAAACTTTTAACACTTAAAAGTTTCTTTATTATTTTCTTCAACCATTCACTTACGTTGGATCATTGAAGTATAATTAGCAACAGAGGTGGACTTCGTCGTTAAATCTTACAGTATCAGGCTTTCGAGTTGGGCTTACTACAACATTCAATGTGTGCTGTTGACGTTTGGGATCTTAATACGGACATTAGTAGAAACCGAATTGAAATTTAAACTATAAATTCTAAAGTTATGCTAAAGTTATACTTTCTAAATTTCTAATTTATATTGCTAGAATTCTTCATATTGACCATGATTATAGACCAGTACTTACAGCACTAGGACTATAAAACCTAACTGACAGGCATGTATTGGCCAATCAGGTATTCATACAAAAACTCATGGAATGGTTCTATTGATTTTCCTGAATTTCTATGCCAACTTAACTTCAAGATTTCTAGTTTCCACTAACATACACATTATCATTTTTTCATACCATTTTGTACTACTAATTTTATTTCCGTAATATACCAATATTCAAGATGATATGCATTGCTAATGAATACCCGTTCACCTCTTTTGGTTAATATTATGTATCTTACAATCCTTTTAAGTTAAATAATTCCACTATATTATTGTACCTTGGGCTACAGCCAAATATATTTTATATATGTATTATTGGTTATTAGAATACCGCTGTATGGGATCATTTGATATCACAGTTGTTGTTAACACGTTACGGTACAATCTACGACGGCCTATTTTATTGAAACCTAATAGAATCATTACAAAATATTTAATAACATGATCGTAGAATGTCGACTTCAATCGTATATTATTACGACTATACAAATTATAAAATATAATCATATCAAAATATTCTTTTTTTCATTAGATTTAATACGATTCTAATACTATTAATAGTATTCTACCGGTTGAAGTTTATTACTTTCGAGATATTTTATTTACTTATATTTATATATATAAGTCTCTAGATTATCAACCATTATCAACCTGAGTACTCATTTAATAATGGAATTATATAGAAAACATATTATTTTTTTAACTCGAACAATTTTCGGTTTCGTAAATTATGTCGATTTATTTTCAAATATCTTGAAAGGTTTATGTCCCTTTTTCACGTCCAATCTCTCTCATACACACACACACACATATATAAATATAAATCCAGATTGATCCAGACTAGGACTGAAAAATTATTTTCGTTTCGTCAGCAGTTTATTTGTTGTAAAAAACTATATAAAACCTATTACATTGTACTAGCGTATTTAATAGCGATATTGATTGAATTCGTCGAATGAAAAATAGAGATATTCCTAAATTTTATAATTATATTTTTAAATGCTTACGTATAAAACTTACGAGAATTATCGATGAAGTTATAAAACTTGTAAGTTTCAATTTATTGGGTCAAATTCGGGTTGTAGAACGATTATCTAATCGAGAAAAATTTCGAGTTGCTTTAAAGTTATTGAAAATGTGAGCTAATGCTTTGTAGTAAATCAAAGAATTATCATTCATCCGCTTTTTATAATTGAAAATAACATTTTATGTACACACATTTTTTTTTTTTGGAAAATAAAACACCGAACATATAAACTGATTACGGCATGAACAGTTTTTTAATAACGAGAGAACAATCGAGGTAGTTAAGATTTCTTTAAACTTTCTCCATAAATCCGCCTTAAAAGAATGCAATGAAAAATCTTTCAGCGAAACTTTTCTTTTTTCTTATTCATTCATACCGGATGACACTATTATGATATACTATTATGTTCACATAAAATCATCGGTTACAATGGAAATATTAAATTTTACAGTTATCTTATTTGAACCCGTGATTTTTACTGAGTAACAATTCCGTTCATTATTTTTTCTCGAAGTGAACAATCGACGCGCGACTGTAAAAATTTAAATGCAACTTAGCGAGATTCGATTTTTTAGAGATAAAATGCTCTTGCAGAGTATAATATTATAAAATAATACCCAGACGTCAAGTACAGACCTAAGCTAACGTGAATTATTCTTAAACTAATTCGGAGTAAAAGATTTTTCTATCCCATAATTACGGGCGATAGTAAAAAAAACGTAATTCATAACGAATTTTATTCATAGGAAATGGATGAGAATTATTTGATGGTAAAATCAAAAAAAGTGTGCGTTTAAAAAACGCAAAAACGATTAAAAGTGTTTCACTACAGTGATGCAATAATTATTATAAACCATTCATATTATAATGTAACGATTCAAACGCGTTTTTACGGAACATTTTAACGTCAATTCGTGTACGAACTGCTGTACAAGGACAATTTTTTTTTTTTTTTTTTTTTTTT